>NC_091474.1:186410783-186710783 GCF_036971445.1 Narcine bancroftii
ATTGCTGATGTCCAGTTTGGGTTTTGCTAGGAAAATTCAATTCCATATTTTATCACAGACCTTGCTGCTTTATCAATGACCTCTCTTCCATCTCAAGCACAGAGTGAGAAGGTTTAATGATGAATGCACAAAGTTCAATTCCATTGGAAAATCCTCAGCAAATGAGCCAGTCTGCATCTACATGTTGCAAAGATCACATCAAGGTTCAAGCAGGGGCTGATCAGTGGCAACTAACAATTGCACAGTTAGCATTGTGGTTAGTGCCAATGACCTGGGTTTGAATCCAGTTCTGTTTATAGGAATTTGTATGTTCTCTCCATGTCTGTATGGGTTTTCTCTGGCTGCTCCAGTTTCCTCCCGACCTTCAAAACGTACTGGAGGTTGTAAGTTAATTGGGTGAAATGGGCTCATGGGCCAAAAGGGCCTGTTTATGAAATAAAAATCTGCCAGGAAATGCCCATTTCCCTCATGAATGTGTCTAATGACGATCTCTTGTATTTCATGGCATTCTCAATACCAAGTCCCCCATCAACATCATTGTCACGGGAGTGGAGGTGCAATGACTAGAAACAACTTGAACCACAGCAACCACAAGGGCAACACTGACACTGATTACTGTATAATTAATTCAGTGTACAAGTCGAGTCGTGAAACCCAAAAAAATCTCTCAAAAAATGGGGGTCAACTTATATGTCGGATATACTTCTGAGTCCTTAAATTCAGCTCAAAATCCAATCCACGTTGATCTGGCGTATATGTTAACCCTTGAAAAGCTGACTTGGCATATAACTCAACCCTTGAAAAACCAAAAAAAAACAGTGACAGATTTTCATTGAGATTTTTATTGAAAACAACAATTAGAACCCTTCAAAATTACTCTCACTATCAACATCTGAAGCTAAGTTGGCAGCAAGCACATCCATACTGTCACTGTTTAACCAGTCATCAGTCTGTCTGACGAGGCAGTTTCAGCCTCGTCATCAGTGTCCCACAATAAATCATCTTCCCTGCATAAGAGATACCACACTTTTAAAATGTAAACGGGTGTTTCTGCCGGTTCCATATAATAAACTGGAGAAAACTTACAAATTTATGATCAAGATATTTTGGTAGTTTCTGTGCAATTTTAGTTTTTTGTCTTCATACCAGATTTTTCCTGCTCATGAAATGATTGCACCAGCCTAGTGTAGCCTCAAAATCATCACTAAGGTCTGGGTGCAACATGGCCCACTATAGTGCAAATGTTCTTATTTTATTCTGGGTGACCATGTAGCAATCTCACCTCAGTCGACGAACCCATTTTGCAACATGATTTTCCAACTCTGACACATTTCCATAATCTACAAGGCTAAACTAGGAGCATGATGCTATACTGGAGACACATGGGAGACTGCAGATGCTGGAATCTGTATCTAAAGATAATTTGCTGGAGGACCTCAGTTGGTGAAGCAGCGTCAGGGGGGGAGAAAATGTACGGTTGAGTTTGGGCTGAAACCCTTCATCAAGACTGAGGGAATACTCTCTGCTCGTCTGGATAAGTGGACCTCTGTCAACAGGAAAGATGCTCAATATCATAACATCCAAAGCAGTCTTTGTCATCACCAACTCACTCATACCCACATTATTAATTTCTCACATCACCAGTGCACACTGGCAGTAGTGTGCTTCATTTACAAAATGCACAGCAGTTATTCATTGAGGCTATGACAATGAGCACTTCTTAAACTTGTTACCTCTAGTACCAAGGTCAGGGTTTAAGGTGCACAAGCTGTAAGCTCCCCTCCAAGCTACAAAGCATTGCAACTTGGAAAGACATGACCAACCTCGAAACTCCTTCCCCAACAGCAGGCTGCGTGGTTTTTTCCCCCCACTTGAACCACAACTGTTTAAGGCTGCAAGTCCCCACCACCATCTCAAGACAATATATTCTGATCATGCTTATCAAAATCAGCTTCCAAAACATGAATAATGATAAAAATCAAACAATCAGCCATCACTGATAAGGACAGTTCACTGCACCAGCTGCATTTTAGGAAAGAACTATTTCTAATACTTGGACAGTTTTACTCATGACCGATGCATTGGTATGATCCTCAATGCTGCCACTATTCATATGACTGTGGCAAAATCTTCCTGTTTTAATTCTAAAGGCTGGGCCATTTAGCTTTGCAGCTGAAGTTAGACCATACAATTTCCTTCTGAGACAAAGAAGAAATTAAGAATAATTTCCTTGCAGGACAAACCAAGTTATGCTGAAAGGAAGTGGGCAACCATAGTTACCAGAATGAGTGCAGGCAATCATATAATAAAATGGAACATAGAAAAGGACAGTGCAGGAACAGGGCCGACAGCTCACATCATGTGTGCCAAACATGATACCATTTTAAACTGAAGCTGTATCTTGATATATCCATCTAGAAGCCTCTTAGTGCTATGAATGTTTCTGCTTCCATCATTACCATGGCAGCTCATTCCATTCCTTTAAATTTCCCCCCCCTATCATCTTCCACACATTCCCCCCCTCCCCAAAAAAAATGCTCTTCAACATTTGGGGAACATTGGCTCTTTCACAATGGTCTGTTATAAAATGTGACATACAATTAAGATTTAATTTGAATTATCAAAATAAATACCAAAGTAGATTATATTTATCAGCAACAACCATTTAAATGGCATAGTCTTTAGTTTAAATGCTGGTGAAACTCAGCCGGTCACACTGCATCCATGGGGTAACAAATGTTTCAGGCCTCAGCCCTTAGTGAGGAATAAGGTAAAATAAAAGCACCTGCTCAAATGATGGGGGGGGGGGGGAAGAGGAAGAGAGGAGGTACAATGCAGGAGAAGCCAGTGGGCAAAAAGGGTTAGTTCTCTGATAGGAGAAGGAAGATGATGAGAAACTGGAGGTAAGGATACAGAATGATAGGGAAAGAGAGTCATGGCGGAGGGGATTATCGGAAATTGGAGGTCAATGTTAATGCCTTCTGTTGGAGACTGCCAAGATGGATTATAATTTTGTTCACATTCTTGATCACCAAAAAATAGTTGGATCAAAATCTGTTCTCTACCCCTTCTACCAAAATGATTAACTTCACTACTACCTTCTTATTCAATTAATATTTTTATTCTTTTCACTCTTCGTGACCAATTTAGCTTTGTATAATCAGTGAACATGGATACTTAACACCCAGCCCCTCTAACTTGCAGAGAGCTAAGGCCTAAGCAACACTCATCTTCGTGGCACTCAGAGTTAAAGCCCTTCCCTCTGGTTATGACCTATTTATTCTGCATTTTGATCTTTAATTTTCCTGACATATTACCCTCAACTAAATGAGCTCTCCGTTTCCTTAAAAATCATGGTATAACTATTTGCCATGACCAGATTATAAATGTTGGCTTAAAAAATTAAAATAACCATTTTGTATGAGGAAAGTGCATGTTTCCTCATTATAACAATGGTAGAATGTACTTATAAATACTGTGACATTCCATTCATCTGAGGAAACTACTTCAGTTCTAGGAGAACTATTTCCACTAAATTATCTAGTTTCATGTCAATTCGAGATATCTCAAAAAAACCCTAGGCTTTTTTAAGACATCCCATTTTGAAAATAATCACTATTCCATTTAAGAACATAGCAGTGCTAACATGCTGAATCTCAAGTACACTCTTGAATTATAGGAATGCCTACAAAATTAAGATGGAAATCCCTTAACGACCTTCACCCATATGCAACAGAATCTATTATCATGACAAAGTTATTGTCAGAGTACATATATGACATCACATGCACTCTGAGATTCTTTTCCCTATCGGCCAGGCAGAACTTCTACTTATTGGTAGTGCACAACAACTGGACTCAAGAAAAGATAATGAATACAAAAGCAAGAAATTCAAACAAACTTTGTCATGCATAAAATAAATATTCAATCATAAATAATGTGCAAATTAATAGCCCTGATTGAGTTTGTTGTTGAAGCTGGAGGGGGAGCAAATTTTACTGAACCTGGCGGTGCACATCTTCTGGGACCTATACCTCTTTTTTTGATGACACCAGCGAGAACAGAGCACGTCCTAGATAATTGCTGCTGTACTCTGATGGCAGTTTTCCTTGTAGGGAGAGTTTTGGCTGTGATGAACTTGGCTGTGTCCACTAACTTTTGCAGGGCATCCACTCAGAGATTTTGGTGCTCCCTTACCAGGCCGTGATGCAGCCAGTCAAATGTGTCGAAGCTTGCCAAAGGTTTTGTTGTCATACCAAACCTCTGCAAACTCCTGAGAAATCAGAGGCGCTGATGTGCATTCTTTATGATGACATTAGTATGCTAGGTCCTGGAAAGGTCCTCCAAGATAGTGACTCCCAGAAATTTGCTCACCTTCTCCACCTTAATAATCACTTTAACATGCACCTTTGGTTTCCTCTCCTCGAGTCCACATCAACTCCCTGGTTTCGGTGACAGTGAGTGCAAGGTTGTTAATAGTACACCATTCAGCCAAGTTTTCAATCTCCCTCCAAATGTATTTTTTTGTAAATTTTATTTTTCATTTGCATCAATACAAGTTCAGTATTTATCCAAATCATAAAGAATAATGAAAAACAACAATGAAAAAGGAGTACATATTTTCTCCCCCTACCCCCTCCCCAAAGAAAGTGGGAAAGTCAGAAGAACAGAAAAGAAAGTCTTCCTGATAATCATATATCCTTCACTGATTAGTTAAATTTCAAATTTACATAATGATCTTGAACTTTGAATTAACTAAAGTGAGTTGGAGCCAGAGTGGGAGATGCTGTAGATGAAGTTGTAGCAATAAAATCCAGACAAGATTTCCAGATCTTATCAAATTTTTCTGGTTGATTCCATTATTTTCTCTAATGGTATACAATTTAGTAATTTAATTTGCCATTTATTCAACCCCACATTATCGTCTAATTTCCAAATTACAGCTATAAATTTCTTTGCTAAAAACTTCTGATAAATATATAACTTAAAATCAAAAATATCTCCTAATAAAAATATTTGGGATCTTTCAAAACTTGCACCTTCATAACTCATCCCAATAAAATACTAATATCTTCTGAAAATTTTCCTACTTTTTTCACATTGCCAAACTGTATGGAAGAAAGCTCCTCCTTCTTTATTACATCTAAAACATTGATCAGAACAATTTCAATTAATTCCATGTAATTTATATGGAGTATAATATAATTGATGTAAAAAATTAAATTGTACCATTTGGAATCTAACATTAATTGTATTAGTTATACTTTCATAACATAATTTTGACCATACTTCTTGAATTTGTATATTTAAATCTCTTTCCCATCACAATTTAGATTTAAATAGACTTTGTTCAGGTAATCTAAAATTCATCCCTTACATTCTTTTTAAATATGATTTAAGCTAACAATAAGAAAAAAATCGTATTATTTGATATACTATACTTATATTTCAATTGGTCAAAAGTAAAAAAAACAGAACTTAGAAAACAATCCTTTATCCTTTTTATTCCACAATTGAACCAAATAGTGAAATAAACAATATTATCCATAAAAGGAATTAAAGGATTTTGATTTAATAACATTCTAGCCAACTGATAATTCTTAATTCCCCTTTCTACATGTATTCCATTCCATACTTTAAGTATATGTTTCAAAATTGGTGTATCTATTTGCCCTTAACAACCCTTCATGCCATTTATACCAAATATGCTCAGAATTATTTTGTCCTATTTTACTCATTTCAATTTGTACCCACGCTGTCTTTACATCAGTTTGATAACAAGAGGATAAAAATCTAAGTTGAGCTGCTTTGTAGTAATTTTTAAAATTAGGCATTTGTAATTCCCCCCCACCACCCCCCGTCATATTTCCAAGTTAATTTTTCCAATGCCTTCCTGGGCATTTTATCTCGCCAAATAAATCTTCTTACACTCTTATTTAAATCCTGAAAAAAAAACATTGTTGGTAGAAACATTGGTAATGATTGAAATAAGATATTGTATTCTAGGAAAAATATTCATCTTCACACGATATACGCTTTCTATTAAAGAAATTGGCAAATCCTTCCATCTTGTTAAGTCTTCTTTAATATTCTTCAATAGAGGTATATAATTTAATTTGAATAGATTATTGAAATTCTTATCATTATTAATTCCTAGATTTTAATCACCTAGTTTCCTTCTTAAGTTCAATTTAATCTCCCTCCAAATGTTGACTATTTGCTTCTTTTTATACAGCCTACTACCATGATATCGTCAGCAAATTTGTAGATCAGTGGTTCTCAACCTTTTTCTTTCCACTCACATACCACTTTAAGGAATCCCTATGTCATCACTCTGTGATTAGTAAGGGATTCCTTAAGGTGGTATGTGAGTGGGAAGGGAAGGTTGAAAATCACTGCTCTAAACCCAGTTGTTACTGAAATATTTGGCTTCAGAAAAATTGTCATTGGTCCATTTCTTTTGGAGTTATGAAACCGTGCACATAACGAGTCAATTAGGGATGATTAAAACAGTGGTTTTTAAACATTTTCTTTCCACCCACATACCACCTGAAGCAACCCCTTACTAATTGCAGAGCACCAATGTTATAGGGAATACTTAAAGTGGGATGTGAGTGGAAAGAAAAAGGTTGAGAATGACTGTTGTAGATGGTGTTCTTGTTGTACTGAGCTGCACAATTATAAAAGTTTTGATTCAGTTAACCCGTTTGTCACTGAAAAAGCCAGCACCAAATATCAACCCAAACAATTCAGTGGCTTGGTTAAGCATTTCATTTGAAAGTTAAACACATTTTTGGGCATGAAATCAAAGTTTTACCATTATCAATACCCCTTTCATTTTAAAATCACTCATTTACTTGAGGGATTCAAATGCATTTGTGAATCACAATACAAATCTTTGGTTTGCAATTCAATAAATTCATCTCAATGCTCTCTTCACTACAAAGTGGTTGGCAGCAAACCCAGGTACACGAAGTTTGTGGTGCAACAACAGGTGGTTAGACAAGACATAATTTCCATACACCACTGTCCTACTATATCCCTTCAAATCCCACCCCCAACCTTTACACAGTTGAGTCAATTTTAAGGAGACATTTGAAGTAAAAATTCACAGGTGGTGTTAGATCGTTTCTGTAAATCAACAGATATTATGTAAGAGAAGAGGAAAAAAATACAGATGGTGAGTTAAAGGCAAGAAGTAAAGTTAGATGGCTAGGTGAATAGAGATGGAAGGAGGTGGGGAGCTGAGGGTAAGAAGACCTGAATGGCCAGTTCCTACTCTATACTTACAGACATTAATGTTAAATTATCCATGGGTAAATTCAGCAGTAGTAAATAAAATAAAGGGGAGGCCTAGCAATATCATACAGCTTGGATAAAGCTGTCTTTTGTCACAGATCAGCCAAGGATCAGGGTATAAACAGAAGTTGTGCAGAACCTGGCTTTGCCTGCACAAGCAGGTCAACAGGGAGATGGAACTTTGTGGCAAACTTGAACATTTTATTAGGTTCATAACCTTTCAACAATAAGACAAAACAGAACATATTACCAGAATTTAACAAGAATTAATGAATAAATAATTTTTAAAAATGACCTTCTAATAATGGCAAGTATATCCAGTCAAGGATTGAGTGGACAAGGAAACCCCCAACATGCAGTTATGTGTAAAACTGGAAGATTTTGTGGACCTGGGGGATAACAATGGAGAGCTGACCAGTCTTTATTCACCTTAACAATTTTGTTATGTTATTGCCAAGGTTACCTTTCAGCAAATTAATTTTGCACTGACTGGAAGCAACAAGGGAGTGAATAAAATTAGATCTTCTGTCACTGATCTATGGGCAAGTTTACAAAACAGCACATAGATACTGGAACCACAAATTGCTGTGGTATGTGGTCAAAATAAAGTGCTACCGAAGTAGTATGCAATTAGTGCTCGCAACAACAAATTATACTTAACAGGCAGAGGTTAAAATAATTACCAGCATTTTCAAATCTTAATCTGCCCAGTAAACCCAAATACCTTCCTTGTAAAGCTCCCTATGCCATTTGTTTAAGTCACAAAGCTTTTAACAAGAATAAATGGAGATAGTGCATAGAATTCAGAAAACAACCAGCTATTAATTTTAATACCAGATTTTAAGTTGAGTAAGAGGGGCCACCTGATATTGTTAACAAATTTGGTAAAGTCTTCTCAGGTGATCATTCTCAGCAGTAGAATGTAGGGTACTTTGGCAGAAGTAGAAAGTAGTTATATAGAAAACTGGGAATTTAAAATGTCGTTCAAAGCAGAGATAAAGCACACAATTGCTCAAAATGACATTATGCTAAAGCAATAATACTAATAATTGAATTTCTCTGCCAGAAGTGTGAAGGCTGAAAAATTGAATTAAACTGTATGACACGCTATTTGGATGAACAAAATTTCAAATGGAGATAAATATTCCTGTTAATACAATTCAAGTACACCAAAACATCAAAGAATTGCTACTTTAAGCATTTTTTCAATGATGAGAAAAAAATACAGAATTAATCCACCAAAGTTGAAAAATAAATACCATTAAAAAAATGAATTAGGTGACAAATCAAAATCTGGGTTGAATATTGAGTCAGAAAGAAGAAGTGCAAAAAGAGGTGAAGAGATCATTTTTCTGACATTCAAAAAAATAATGAATGGATAAGTGTGGATTTTGTGGAGAAGTGAGCAGGAAGGAAAAGTCATGGAGTATATAAAAGGAAGGCCAGCAACTGCACAAAATAAAATAACAATTAGATGAGAGTTGATTATTTTTAAAATGAAGGAACAATTAAAGAACACAAAAACAAGAAGTCATTCGTGGCGGAGAACTGAGCACTGAAAAAGAGAGCAGGTCAATTTTTTTTTTAAATCTGCAATTCAGACCTGCACATGTAAATAAATTGTGCCAAATTTTGGGAGGAGTTGAGAGTATGGAATTCATTTACTGAAATGAATGTAATTTTGTCACCATGTGCTTAAAATTTGTGAAAAGACCTGAAGTCTCCAGATTTCAGTAGAGGAGATCTGCCAATAAAGCAATCAATACGCAGAGACTATGACAGAATTTTTTTGTCACTTTAAAACAAAGCATGATTAGCTCACCTGTTTGCATTGATCTCCCAGCTTTTCCTTTCAAATTTTATTATCTAGATGCTTATTCCTCAAGTTGTTGAATAATTATGATCATGGTTAAATGGAATTATTTTATAGCATGCATATTCATAACAGCAAACGCGTACTTCAATTGTACTCTTCATTCCACTGCTAATTTCAGAAGAAAAGTCAAAGGATTAATGTCATGCGTTTGAAGTTTCCATTGGACTAACCTGCACATTTGGTTCTCGTGATGAGTGGAGGACCTGGTAATCCTGTTCCTCCTTCACCTGGCCGTGTCAGCAAGACTCTGATTTCATATTCCGTATCTGGGTCCAGATGCCAGAGCTTGTAAGTCGCTGCATTTACAGCATGAATTTCTGTCCAAGAACCACTGGTCATACAATATTCCACTTCTTTTAGAATGATGGGACCATCGCCAATAATAGAATTTGCATTGAGCTGAATGAGCAGATACGTAGGACCAACACCAAGGAGCTGGGGCGGTGCAATTGGCATGGGTGGCTCTATATGGGGAAGAAATAAAACTCATTAATACTCAGCTTTACTTTCTGCACTTCATGTCACCTGATGATTATTGTTTGAAGAACTAAAAAAGGCCAAAATATCTTGGTTTTCAGACCAATGCAAATGTTGTTCAAATATTTGTGGATTCGAAATGTTTAAAACAGTCATCAAAACGTGCTCTCCTCTAAACTGGAGAATCCATATGAAAATTGACTGACAATTCAGGAGGATGCCTCTGGTGGTCCAGAAGAGTGATTTTGAAGCCGCAGCAGCCCCCCTATCCCACTCTGATGTCGATTTTTGACCTCTTGTAATGTTTCTTCGAAGCACAACTTAAACTCAAGGGACAGTGTGTGGTCTTCAAAGTCGGCACTTTACAGCAATCAAGATTCTCTACTTTGAATTGTACAATCTTGTTAATATAGCTTTTACAATTTGGCTAGTTTTGATGAGAGTCATCAACTTGTAATGTTTTTTTCATTGCCTCCTCTCCCCTTCACCCTTCCCCACCATAGATGCTCCCTGAGCTGATGGAACATTCTAGCATTCTTTTTCATTGTCCATTCCAGCATCTCCAGTGATCTGTATCTCATGTGTTCAACTTTATTTGTTTCCCTCACTTTCCCATGTTCCCGAGAAGGTGACTTGTAATCAATGAGCCGTCACCATTTCATTTGGCTACTGTTATCATGCCCTGGCCAGAATGCTTTGCATTTTTATTTCACTTTGTCTCGACATTCCATTTTGCCTCCAAATTTAACATCCAGCTTTTCATAGTTCAGGAAAATGGTCAGAGCTGAAACATGCTTTTTTTTTCTCCAGAGATGCTGTTTGACCCACTGTGTACCTCATGCATTTTCAGTTTTTATTTTAAATTGGCAGTATCTGCAGTTTTATTTTGCTTTTGTCTTCTCGATTTACTAATATACTTTTAAATACTTAAACATTCCACTTTAATAATAGATCACATGATTTGTGGCAATAACATTCCTCAATTAGTTGCAAGAACCATCTCGACTTCTGCAAGCTGTCTCATCTTCCTCCAGATGCTTATGTTGAAATAACAAAAGAAAACTCAGGTTTAACCAACACTTTAAATGCCATTAACTTGAATACATTTAGTGCACAGTAAACCTGCTAAAGTGCCACCCCTTGTAGTGTGTGTCGAAAGAACCAAAGACTTGTTGATCCAAACCAAGGCTTTTATTAACTAAAAGACTGGAGCATATCACAAGTAGGTCGACCAGTCCAGAATGACCTGGTCTGGCTAGGAGCAATCCTTTAAGACCTGCCAGTAGGTGTGGCTACACTTTCAGCCAATCACAATCATCCTACACTACCATCTGTACATATACACAATGGTGCTAGAATCTGTACTATCATACCCCTCTGTAGATAAAACAGATTCTTCAGTAGAGCAAATATAGCTACATTCATTGTGACCTCCAAATGGATTTTTTTCAAAAGCAAACATTTAATCTATTGTGTTTACTCATTTCTTCCCTCTATCATGCCTTCTTCCTGCTCTTTCCAAGCCAAAATTTAATCTCCATCTAATGAAGGATCTCTGACTTGAAACATAATCAGTTTCTCCTTCCATTCATGCTCCCTAATCTGTTGATGGTTTCCAGCATTTTCTGTTTTAGAATTCCAACATTTGTGCTTTTTTGATTTTCTTTTTATCTCTAACTTAAATGCAAGTTACTTTCAGATTTAATTGTCCATGTACATGGGGTTTGCTTCATGACTTCTGAATGTGATACGAAAATATTTCTTCACCAACAATCATGATGGAAAAGCATGTCCATAAACACCAATTTATGGGTGAAAATGTAACATTACTGGAAATGAAATGAACCCATTTTCTCTCACTCAAAAGTTTTGTCCCAAATCCTTGTAATTCAAACAATATCATTCATTAAGACTTTAAATGTATTATGGAAAACTGAAATATATTAAGATTTGATTGACTAAATCTTCAAGGTGAACATTTTAGCCCACAATTTATACCTCCTCAATAGCATTATCGATACCACACCTGCAGTCTCAATAAACAATTGGGCTCCCTTTAAAGATTCACCTCACCAAAGCAATAAGATGATTTGAAATACTCCCAAACATGTCTGAATCTGAGTAAATTTGACCCCCTCTGTGTTAACCTCTAATCTTTGTCCACCTTCCACACATCAATTGCAGGATGCTAAACAATGGTTTCACAAATGGACTTAAGATATACTTAGCCTTTCCATTTTGGCATTTAAGCAACTCCAGATTCACCAATGCTGTTGATGAGCAAGTGTCTCCCAAATTGTACTCAGTTCAGGAATAATTACTAATGAGCAACAAAGGCTGGCTTCGTTGACAATATCCATGTGAAATGGAAGCATGAGCAATATATCATAAAAGAAACACAAAACCTCAATATGCCGGAGTCATCAACAAACAAAGAAATGCTGGAGGAACAAAGCAAGTCCTTCCTGGGCAGCAAATTTGAGGATCACTTGCATGTACCCTGAAGTTGCTGTTTCTGAACTGGCAAATGAGATCAATGTGGGAAGAGTATACTTTTCCACAGAGCATCTGTGCGACTCCAAAGACATGGACTCAAGATTCTGAATTCCATCCACTTTCTACTTTGAGTGCTCATGGGTCAGCTATTCCTCATGACAGAGCTCAACAACATTAATTATTATTTTAAGAACAAAGTCAACAACAAAATTGTGAAGAAAGCACGTCAGCACCTCTTCTTCCTCAGAGGTTTGCTATGAGATTGGAAACCCTGGCAAATTTCTACAGATGCATGGTGGAAAGTGTGCTGACCGGCTGCATCATGGTCTGGAATGGGGGCCCCAATACCACTGAATGTAAAGCCCTGCAAAAGGTTGTAGACACAGCCCAGGACATCAGAGCAAAATGAGAACCGTCAAGAACATCTACTGGAGAGCAGCAGCAATCATCAAGAATCCACATCAACCAGCACATGCTCTGTTCTCACTGCTACCATCAGGAAAGAGGCAAAGGTGCCACAAGACTCACATCACCAGGTTCAAGAACAGCTGCTACCCTTCCTCCATCAGACTCCTCTACAAACTCAATCAGGAACTCATTTAAGAACTCTTACTTTTGCACTTTATTGATGTTTTTTTCTCTCTCTGTTTTACAGTTTGTTTAGATTTCTTTCTTTATTTACATGTGTACGCCGAGTACAGTTATTTTTTGCATCATCAATAAGTGGAAATTTTGCCTCACCTGTAGGAAAAAGGATCTCGGTCTTCTATGTGATCTGACAATAAATCTGAAATTTGAACTGAGCCTTCTGCTATGTACATATCAGAATAATTTTAATAACTGATTCCTTCTCAACCATTCATACGTATTTCTAAATATTAATTACATATTACTTGAATATCATCATGGACAAAATTTTGTTCCTAAACAAAAATGTCAAATTTTTAACATTATTCTTAGAAGGTTTATGGTAACTCTTATCATGTTCAAAGTTTGAATTGAAGTGAACTGATAAATATTTGAACACAACTCATTCTTTCCATTTTACCTTACTAATTGCCGAGAACTATATTTCATCTAGAGACAAACAATATTTTTATATGCACAACACAGTAAGTTACTTGATATTAATAATCTTACAAATTACTTATTATTTTTCGATAATAAAATTACAGATTATCTCTGCTAATTTCAGTTGGCCACACCATTGCTTGGGCCGTCATTAAGCAGAATGGTAAGCTTTTAAAATAACAATAATGGAACTGTGTCTGAACATTAATCATGTAAATCAATTGAAAAAAGAAACTAAAATCAAAATATGGGCAAAAGGCAGGAATATGACCCATGCTACAACTTCTTAAAACACTATTTGTAAAAATGACTACAGTACAGCAGTACCTCCTTCTTCCCCAATTATTAAATAATTGAAAACAAGAGAAAATCTGACCACTGGGCAGCACAGTGGGGCAAATAGTGGAGCACCAGTGACCTAGGTTCAATCCTGACTTCGAGTGGGATGAACAGTGAAGTGGGTCCATTACAATTTGCTCACTGCAGCAAAAGGTCTATGGCAGATGCTATCTCACTGTCTCTTCATAAAACCATGGAACAGGATTCTGAACTTCCTAATGCAAAGACCACAGCCTGTCTGGGTTGGCAGTAGAACATCGAGCACCATCACACTGAGCACTGGCGCACTGCAGGGCTGTGTGCTCAGCCTGCTCCTGTTCACGCTACTGACCTACGACTACATCTCCAGATCCAGCTCCCACAGTGTCATCAAGTTTGCAGATGAGACAACAGTAGTTGACCTCGTCAGCATTGATGACGAGTCGCACTGCAAAGAAGTGATGGAAAATCTTGTGAAATGATGTGAGAGTAACAACCTGAGTCTCAGCATGGACTTCAGGAGGACATGGAAAGACACCTTTCACTATGAGAGACTGGAGAACACCAACTTCTTTGGAGTTCACTTAACAAGTTACCTATTGTGGACATGCAACATCTCCTCACTTGTCAGGAAGGTGCAACAGCGATTGCACTTGCTGAGAAGACTGAAGTGAGCAAGGGCTACCGACCACCATCATGTCAACCTTCTATAGGAACTCTATTGAGAGCATCCTAGCTGGCTATATCACAATGTGGTTCGGTTGCTGTAAAGCATTAGACTGAAGGTCAATCCATAAGACAATGAGTGTGTGCCTCCTCCCCATCGGTGTGATCTACTGGACCATTGTCCAAAGAGAGCATGCAAAACCATTGAGGACCTTACCACCACACATGCAGCACCCTTCAGCTATTCCCATCATGAAAAGAGATACAGGAGAATCAGACCCAGCAGACCTGGCAGAGAAACAGCTTCCCACGGGCAGCGAGAATGTTGAATGACCGAAGGAACCAATCACACCAACAATCTGGGACTCCAATATTTACAAAGCAATATTTATGTATTTTATATATGTATATAAATGTCTTGCATATATATTATTTGTCTGTATGTGCGTTATGAATGGTTGTATGTCTGCATGTTTTGCACCAAGGACTGGAGATCGCTGTTTTATCAGGTTATACTTTTACAATCAGATGATAATAAACTTGAACAGCTGGACAGCAAAGATGCATAATTAAAGATGTTCTTTACTGATTACAGTTCAGCATTCAATATCATAATCTCCTCAAAATGAGTAAACTCCAAGTCATGGGCCCCAATACTCTACCCTAAAATTCCTCACTGCTAAATCCCAGTTTGACAAAAACATCTCCACAATCACATAAGCACTAGCGCTTTATATAGGGATCTGTACTTCACAACTTGCTCTACTCACTTTGCACCCATGACTATGTGATGAATTACAACAACAAAATCATTCATGTTTGTTGACGATGGTGGTCAGTACAAAATGGATGATGAGTCGAAAAACAGGGAAGAGATTGATAAACTGGCCGAATGGTGTACTAACAACAACCTTTCAATCAATGTCACCAAGAAGCTGATTGTAGACTTTCGGAGAGGAAAATCAAAGGTATATGACCCAGTAATCAAAGGTAGAGTTGGTCAACAATTTGAAATTCCTGGGAGTCACTATCTCAGTGGACCTTCCCTTGACATATCATACTAATCTCACCATAAAGGAAGTGCTCTACTTCCTCAGGAGCTTGTGGAGGTTTTGTATGCCATCTGAAACCTTGGCAAACTTCTAAAGATGTGTAGTGGAAAGTTTGCTGACCAGCTGCATCACAGTCTGATATGGAGACACCAACACCCCTGAGCGTAAAGCCCTTCAAAAAGTAGTGGACACAGCCCAGGACATCACAGGCAAAACCCTACTCACTATTGAGATCATCTACAGGGAAAGCTGCCATTGGGGAGGAGCACCAATCATCATGAATACACACCACCCAGCACACATGTTCTCACTGCTGCCATCAAGAAAGAGGTACAGGTGCCACAAGACTCACACCACCAGGTTCAGGAACACCTGCTACCTCTCTACCATCAGACTCCTCAACAACAAATGAAATCAGGGGCTTATTTAAGGACTCTTGTGCAATTCATCAATTTTTAAAAAATCCTCTCAATTGAACAGTCAGTTTGCTTACATTCGTTAATAAATATAAAATTTAAATTTAGACATACACCACAGTAACAGGCCATTGTGGCCCATGAGTCCGTGCTGCCCAATTTACACCCAATTAACCTACACCCCAGGTACTTTTTAAACGGTGGGAGGAAACAGGAGCCCCCAGGAAAAACCCACAGAGACGTACAAACTCCTTAAAAAAGCGTGGGATTCAAACTCTGGTTCTGATCGTTGGCGCTATATAAAGGCATTATGCTAACTATTATTTCAACCATGCCGCCCGCCTGTTATCTGATTACAGTTATTTGTTTACATCCATACACTGAGTACAGTTTTTTTGCACCACTAATAAATGGTAATTCTACCTTGCCCGCAGAAAAAATGAAGGTGATCTCATGTATGTACTCTGACAAATAAATCTGAAAGCTAATGAAAATTGTAAAGAAATATTGAATTTAGAATAAGACAGATGTTTGGTCCTCGGTGGGATAGCCAATATTTATAGAGAAATAAAGAGATTTAACATTTCAGCCGAATTCACTCTATCAAAATTATAAATGGATTAGGGAGGGAATTACAGAGGGCTATAAACACCAATACCAGGTAATTAGAGGACAAGACCATAAAATCATAAGATAGGAGCAGAAGTAAGCCACTTGACCCATCGAGTCAGCTCCGCCATTTCATCATGAGATGATCCATTCTCCCACTAATCTCTACTCCCCTGCCTTCTCTCCATAACCCTTGGTTCCCTGACTATTCGGATACCTCTGTCTTAAATATACACACAATGACTTGGTCTTCACAGCCACTCAAGGTAGCAAATTCCAGAGGTTCACTCCCACTGACTAAATAAATGCCCCATTTCTCTGTTTTAATTAGACACCCATCAATCCTCTTGCCGGAGACTCGCCCACCATGGGAAACTATTTTGCCACATCTACTTTATCCAGGCCTTTCAACATTCAAAACATTTCTATGAGGTCCCTCCTCATTCTTCTGAACTCCAAGGAATACAGACCAAAAGCCACCAAACTTCCTCATGTGCTAATCCCTTCATTCCAGGAATCATTCTTGTGAATCTTTACTGAACCCTCTCAATGCCACCTCATCCTTTTTTAAATAAGGATGCACTTAACATTGTTTTTAGAGAAAAGGATGACAGCTTTAAGCATCGGCAAAGGCTGCAAAACTAGAAAGGAGTAATCCAAAGAAAGGTTTGAATACAAATAATAAAAGTTTAGTTCAAAGGTAATGAGTTAATGAACTCATTACATTAGTGCTCACAAATGCAAGATGCAAGTCCAACTTGGTGTGCAAGTAAACATGACAACAAAGTTACAATGAAAAGCTGAAAACTTGCAAATCTGCAGACACTGTGGTTGAAGTAAAAATGCAAAGCTGGAGAAACTCCAAGTTAAACAGTGTCCTTTCTATCGCAAAGATAAAGAAACCTACCCAATGTTTTGAGCTTGAGTCCTTCATCAAGGTGTGGAAAAATGTTGGGTGGGATGGGTGGGGAGAGGAGCATGGTCCCAAAAGCAGGAGATAATAGGTGGAGAAGGGAGGGAGGGCATAGCAGGAAGCAGGGGAGGAGGGATGGCTAGGTGAAGATGAGAGGGAAGGGGATGGAGAGCTGAGGGAAAGAAAATATGTGGAAGGGAGGGAGAAAGGAGAGCAGGTTAGCAGAAACCAGAGAAGTCCATGTTAATTCCATCCGGCTGGAGAGAGCCCAGATGGAAAATCAGATGTTGTTCCTCGAATTTAAGGGTGGTCTAAGGGGAATAGTACACGAGGCCATGGACAGACATGGGAGTGGGATGCAAAAATGAAATAGGAAAATTAGATATGACATTAAAGAGACCATGATTGAATTTGGCAAGATATGGGGCCCATTTATGGACTATTACCATAGATTGAATACATAGGTGTGGGTGCTCTGGAGGTTTCCGGTCTGTTGTCCAGGAGTCGCGACTCGGTTCTTTACATGTTATTTGATGATGACCGTATTTCATTGGAGGGGCAGGATTTGTATGTTTTTTTTTCTTTTTCCTTTTTTCTTTTCTTTCTTTATAAGTAGAAGAGATTATTTTAATTAGATAATTTATTATGAATATTAGAAAGTGAGCTAAAGTTTTATTTAAGGGAATTCACATTGCATTTGAATATTGCATTTAAGACGATGTACATATTACTTAGGACTCATATTCTGTATTCTAGTGCATTATGCTATGTGGCTATTGTGTAGTCAATATATGATGTAATATTTCTCATTTCTAAATCATTAAAAATATATATTTTTTAAACTGAAGTAGTGGGTCCCTGTCACTGGTGCAGATAAAGAGTAAAGATGCTCAGCAAAGCCATCTCCTCATCTGCACCGAGTCTCTCCAATGTAGAGAAGGCCATAAAGGGAGCACAGACTACACTTCCTCACACCCTATCCCTTGCAATGATTCTATTCCCTTCTTGCAATTTCTCTGTGTCTGCTACATCTGTTCCCAAGATTAAGTCTTCCTGTCCAGATCATCTGAAATGTCTGCCTTCTTCGAAAAACGTGGCTTCCCCTCCACCACCATCAATTCAAACCTCACCTCCTCCATTTCCCGCTCATCTGCTCTGGGTCCCTCTGCCACTATACACAATAAACACAGGATTCTCCATCCTTGCCTACCACCTTACCAGCCTCCGCATCCAACCCATTATCCTCTGGAATTTCCAGCACTTACAACAGAATCCCGCTACCAGATACATCTTCTCCTCTCTGCCTTCGGTAGTGACCACTCCCTCCATGAGCTCCTTGTGCACTCATCCCTCCCTACCAATACCCTCTCAGGCACCTTCCCTTGTGGCCACAGGAACTGCTCCCATACCTCCCCACTCATCACAGTCCCCAAACAGGTCTTTCATGTGAAGCAGCACTTGTGCATTCGCAGCATTGATTTACTGCATCTGGTGCTCCCTTTGTGGCCTTCTCCTCATCGGAGAGACTGGGAAATCACTTTAGTGAGAACCTTCACTCTATCTGCATCATGGACAGGCATCTCATAGTGGCCAACCATTTCAGTTTTGTGTCCCACTCCCAGACTTCACATGTCTATCCATGGCTTCATGTAACATCCCACCAAGACCATCTGTAAATAGGAGGAATTATACCTGATTTTCCGTCTCAGCACTCTCTAGCCAGATGGCATTAGTATCGACTTCTCCATTTTCTGCTACTAGCCATTCTCTCTTCCTTACTTTTTCCTGGTCTTCTTTCCCTCAGCTCTCAACCCAGCTTCCCTCTCATTTCACCAGGTCATCCCTCCTTCTCCCTGCTTGCTCCCTCTCTTTTCCAACTATTACCTCCTGCCTTTGGGATAATGCTTCTCCCCACATTCATCTCGCCCTTACCTTTTAGTTTAGATGCCTGCCAACATTTTTCCATGCCTTGATGAAGGTCTCAAGCCCAAAAGGTTATCTTTATCTTTGCTGTATAAAGTACACTGTTTAACCTGCAGAGTTTCTCCGGCATTGTGTTTTTACTTCAATGGAAGCTGACATTACTCAGCATTGGAGACCAGTCAGAAAATTATTTGACTGGAGTGAAATGAAGCAAACCTTGCAATATGCAGGGGATTTAATCAAATGCTCTTTTAGAGTTACTTTAAATGTCATGTAGTACATTTAATCCAGGTAAATTTAATCAATGAGCAAAAACAAAAAGACATTTACATAAGACATTCAAATAACCTTTTTCTGACAGTTGCACTATTAACAGTTGACAGTTCCATGAAACCTTTCTCATTTTACCAATTTCCCTGGCTTACTAAAGGCACGTTTCATCATACAGTTTCTGTCATTCATGACTTTTAATAAGCATTCAAGGATGCAAATAAAGTACTGGTAATATACTACACTAATTATAAAAAAGCTTCACCAGTACTTACTGGGCACTCTACTAACAGTACATGAGATAACCTACAGCATTCCCTGAATTCTCACAAATTTAGCAATTTCAACAGATCTCAAAAGAACACTTGAATTCATTCAAACAAGCTCGAAAAGCAGCATGCGGCTGCAAGCTCAATATTGATAATTAATGTAACGCTGCTCAGAATTTTTAGACTTTTCACTAAAGCATATAGGCAACTCAACATATATGACCCAAAAACAAATGCAAATTAATGAGGATCCACTGCGACTTAAAGCCGAGTTCAAAATAAGTGATAATGAGATGGAGAATAAGGTCCTCAATTAAATTGGATGCGTGAGATCATCTAACCATCATTTGATTTCCTTGCCTAAACCGTCAATTGAAGAGCTCTTCTACTTTTTTATGAGATGTGACAACAGTATCATGTTGAAGCCTGAGAGGACAAGGCATCAATTGAGTGGCGGAAGGAGCTGGAGCCAGCCTTGTGGTTGCTCGCTGTTTCTTTGCAAGATCTGAATGTTGATGGATTATGCTCCTTCATGTTAATTACGCTGCCAACCGCAAGTTAGCTCCCTCAAAAAGCAAAAATAAAGGCCAGCAAATTTTGAACTGATGAGAGAATTGAATTAAAGAATTATTCAAATGACATCCCTGCAGCTCCTCGGACCTGTTTCGGAGTCAAATGTATGACTGAGAGTAAATGCTGCTCTTTATATACCACCTTCCCAACTCTTAACGATGTTCTAAATTGCCTCTCAGTATGTTCCATTTAAAATGTAACCATTTATCAGATAGGAAATCATTACAGATAATTTGAGCGCAAGGTTCCATACAAAATCACTTCAATAAATTTTAGAAAAGGGCTGATGCACCATCTCCAGCAAGACCAGCATTTGCTTTGCAATCTCTGGCTAATCGAAGTTGCTATTGGTAATTCTTGAACTGTTGCTGTTCCAGGATTGAAGCTATGAGGAATTTCCCAACTTTGATGCAAAGACAATACTCAGGATGATCAAGGAACCAAATGACTACAACTGTGGGTTTTTGTGGCTGAAGGAGAAATGTTGGAGAGGAATTTGTATAACAACATTGCTCTACTGTTTTTCAAATGTTTTGTATTTGCCAGGTTGACCTGTCATATTTTTTTTTAGTTCTGCTAAAATTAACATTTAGTTTAAAAAAAAACCACAAAAGATGCAGAGGGTACAGTTGCAACTGGGACAAGAAAATTTCATTTTCTTAAATATAAAAATGAATTATCTGCTGTCAATTAGATAAGTCCTTTCCAACTACTGTAAAATCTTTGTTATCCGGCACTTCTGTGAATTTTTAGATGCCAGACAAATGAATTTTCCAGTTGCTTGAGATGATTGACAAACTAACAGTGGGACACGCCAATTTTAAACTAGTATTTTTTATCTATTTATTTTCTGCTTTTATTTTGCCGGTTGCTTTAATTCCAGGTAACAGGAGTTTTACTGCATAATATCAATAAATGCAAAGTATGCTTGAAATACTCAACGTCAGGTAGCATTAACAGAAAGAGAAATAGGTTTAATGTTGCAGATCAAAAAAACCTGTTGAAACAGGTCAAAAGCATCTGAAATGTTCTTCACCTTTGTCCTGAAATTTTAACTCTGTCTCATCTCCCACTAATGTTGCTTGACCAGCGTTTTCTGTCTTTATTTCAGGTTTCCAATAGCTGCAGTTTTTCAATCATAATGCTGGTTGCAAAAGGTATCATTAATGGAAAAAGAGCAGAATTTTAAAACGATATAAACTCTTGGATTCCTGATCATTCAGCTTTAAAGACAAATACATCTGTAGGTTGATTGTACCATCTGGCTCAAATATTCTTTTGGTGCATCTGGGACCACACTTTATTCATCACACATATCAACACATTGTCATTGGATGGCTAAATTTATAAATAGAACCTATAATAATTCAAGACAAGCAGTACTGCAACAAGATTTTGAGATGGCATTGCTGGCATGAGTAGCATCCAGTTGAACATCAGAACAGTGGAACATGTAAAACGAGGTTTTAAGTAAATTGGGATGATACAAACAAGCAGTACACTTGAAAACTCTTCTGACTTGAGGGCAACAAAGATGTTTTTTTCTTAATGAAAAAAAGTGTTTTTGCACAAATTTGTTAGTTTTTATCTGAACACCAGATTATTGGAAAATAAATAAACATCGAATAATAGTCATTTTGTAGTAATCCCTTTTAATAGACATAAAATTGTGACCGTGATGGCATAGTTTTAACCGTGTCTTACACTGCCCTTGAGGGCATCCTTTGCATGATATCAATTCTTCTCTTGACTTTAGATTGTGGTGCAGTTCAACAGTAGCAACTCAAAATCTTTGTTTGCACCAATGATACTTCACTTCAGCACCACATTCACAGAGGTCAAGAGAAATTGCTTCTAATTTACATTCAGATCCCAAGCTTATCAGTAAAATAACAACATTTCTTTCCATAGTCACATTGACTGGGTATTACAAATCTCTTGTGTATGCTAGCAAGGAGGAATTTGACTATGCCCATTAACACTCTGAGCAAAATTGGGCCGATGGCTCGTCCATGGTTTCCAAAGAAGAACAAAGAATTTGCGTGTCAAGAGCAGGTGTGGATCAGTCAGCCTATAGACCATGCCTGTTCTCATTTCATAATATCGTGGATGATCTGATGAGAACCATAATTTTTCATTCTCCTGGTAACTTTTCAACTCCTTTGCTTTTCAAAAATCCATACAGTTGTGTCGTGTTCAAACATTCTGCTGCCATTGCCTTTTGAAGAATTTTCATAGATTCAGGATTACGAGCCTACACCACCATTCAGTGCTATTCAGTACGACTTCAGTGCCCTATTCCTGGTTACATTCCATATCCTTAAATCCCTTTTTGCCATCAGGGCTACATCCAACTTCTCTATGAATATATCTAACAAACTGGCCTCAACAACTTTGTGGAAGGGAGTTCCCACAAGTTTATAACTCCACAAATGAAAATGTTTCTCCTTATTTCAGTCCAAAATGGCTTGTTAGCCTTTTATTGTGATCTGCTGTTTGGACTTCCCCAGCATTTTCTGAATCTAACCTATCTTGTACTATCAGAATTTTATACATCTCAATGAGATCCCCCCTCATTCTTCTCAAACTCAATGAGCATAACCCTAATCTATCCAGTTTTCTTTCACGTGGCAGTCCTGCAAACCCAAGAATCAGTCTGATGAACCATTATTGCACTATCTCAGCAGCAAGAATGTCCTTCCTCAGATTAAGACACCAAAACTATACACAATACTCAAAGTGTGGCCTCACCAAGGCTCTGAACAATTGGCAGTAAAACCTCCTTGCTTCTATTTTCCAATCTTCTCACAACATACCATCTGCTTTGCTCACTATGACTGATACACCATGACATTAAATTCTTAGTGTACCTCCCCTGTCCCTAATTAATCACCATTCAGATAATATGCCCTTTCTTTTAATGCCAAGACAAAGAAATCACCTCACATCAGCTTTAATGAAGGATCACTTATGTTTAAACAGTGACCCCTAGTTTTAGTTTCTGAAGGTAACATTCTTCTCACATCCACTTGTCCACGTCTGTGAGGGTCTTACTTGTTTTAATCAAGTTCCCCTCACTCTTCAAATCTTCAGTAGACACGAGTGTAATCTAATCAACCTCCCCTCGTACAATGAACCTAGTATTAATCTAGCAAGCCTTCTCCAAACCACTTGTTATCCATATATATCCATCCTTAAATCAGGATATCAATACTGTACTCAATATTTTTGATGTGAATTCTCAATGTCCTTTCTGATAGAAACATAATTTTAATACTTTTGTAGTTAATTCTTCCAACTATAAGTTATATTGTCAGCTGTCCTAACTACTTCTGGTACACACATACTAGCTTTTCTAATTACTGTATATTCCAGGAATCCAGAACCCTTCACATATTAGAGTTTTGTAATCTATCTGACAAAATGGACACATTCCAACTTTTAGATTGTTAGTTTATTGTCATGGCTCAACAGCGTGTCAACAGATGCACCAGGCCAGCAGCGCTGCTCAGCCCTGTTTGGGAGCTACAATGAGATTTCGGGAGGGTGCCGTGGTAATGGCGGACCTGAAACAGAGTGGCACAGAACGAGAGGAGTAGCTTGGGATCAGAATCGGAGGTTACTATGACCAGAGAGAGAGGGAGCAAGGAATTGGCAAAAAGTTAGGTGAATGTATTTTATGTGCCTGTTTTAGCTAAAATATGATCAATGTCATGGTTAATCTCTTTTATCTGCGGTTTGTCCACTGCATTTTGCGTGAATTTAAAAGAAATTAAACTGGAGCCAGTCCAACTGCGACATATTTTAAACATATCTCTTTGAACAGGTGCAAAACCTCATGCAACTTTAAGCCTTTGGAACAAATGTTCAGTTACCTCTGACAACCTCCTATTTTCTTCTCAGTACAAATGTACACAAAGTTTTCATCTGTACACGTGACATTAAAGATAGCAATTAACCAACTTATTGCCAGAACCTTCAATCCACAGTAGAAGTTAAAAAAATATCTGGATGTCAGAAACCCAGATCACCCGAGAATCCGAGCTTTTTGAAGATTTTAGCGGGCTTTTGTGAGCGCGAGTGCATTTGAAGGCATCGCAGATGTACAGCTGCATTCTTATTTTTCTTTAGAACGCATTATTTTGATAAATGAAGCATGCTGTACTTGCTAATGAATAAACTATTAAAATTTACCTGTTTATATCTTCTTTATTCCTCCTTAAATTTGAATATTAAAAGTATTGCCCGTGAATCCACAAAATCTGAAAGTTCCAAGCAGCTTTTTGGACTTCTACTCTAGTACTGAAACGCTGCTCATGTTGAGAAGAACCTTTTCTTCATGCACAGCAGGCATCTTTGTGTTACAACACAACCTTCATTCAGTGGTGGTGGGGATGAGACTGACATCAAAGCCTTTCTGGAAGGTGCATTTGACAAGAGGGTCTGGAGAGAGACACAGTTGTGAAAACAAGATGCTGGATGGGCCATTGCCAAGGTGTATCCCGAGAAATGCCGAAAGCTGCAGAAAGGCTCATCTCGGATCAACACAGAAATAGTATCGCTTGAACTTGGGTCTTCCTGGATCTACTGTCCTTGAACACACCAATGCTTGGAACGAGAAGAGGAGCTTTTAAAAAGCACCAGGAAAGTTAGGTACTTGTTAGTTTCTTGTTGGAAGAGCAGGACATGGAATGAGAAGAGGAGTGTTTAATAAAGCATGGAGAAATATAGGTTTAAATTTCTCCATTGGTTAATTAACTGTAGCGAATAAAGGAAAGGGGCGTCTAAGTGGAATGACAACTGTGAGAGTGGCCAGTGTACATGTGGGACTTTGAGGCTTTGGCTCAAAAGGCTGAGGTGAAGGAGTTGAGGCAAGGACAACCCAGTCAAGGAACAAAAGGATTTAGCAAGCAGGCACAGGTAAGAGCAGGTTTTTCTAACTTTTTTCCTAATTCATGGAAGTGGGAATGGCAGCCAGCACAGGGACGTGCTCCTCTCGCTGATCATGGATAGTCAGAGAAGCAAACAATATCCCTGATGACTTCATCTGCGAGCTGCAGATCCTTACAAAGTGTTAAGGAAATGGAGCTGTAGTTGGATGGACTATATTCAGGAGGTTGAATGTGTGATAGGCAGAAGTTACACAGACATAATCACACTTAGAAGTCAGGAAGAAGGTAGTTGGGAGTAAAAGAACAGGAATTCAGCGCAGGGTACTGCTGTGGCTGTTCCCCTCAATAACTGTTGAAGAGGATGACCTACCAGGGACAAGTCATGGCAGTCATGTCACGGAGTCTTGACCCTGTGGCTAAGAAAGGGAGGGAGAAGAGGCAAGCTGTTGTGTTAGGGGAATCCATAGTTAGGGGAGCAGCTAAGTGGTTTTGTGAAAGATATCAAGAATCCTGGATGGTATATTGCCTCCTGGGTGCCAGGGTCCGGGATATCTCTGATCAAGTTCACAGCATTCTTAAGAGGAAGCCTGAATAACCAGATGTCATGGTCCATGTAGGGACCAATGACTTGGGTAGGAATGCTGTTGAGGCCCAGCAAAGAGAGTTCAGGGAGTTAGGAGCTACATTGAAGGCAGAACCTCCAGGTTTGTGAACTCAGGATTGAAACCGATGGCACATGCAAGTGAGATTAGAAATAGGAGGAAAATGTAGATTAACGCGCGGCTAAAGACATGATGCAGAAGAGAGGGCTTCAGATTTCTGGATCATTGGGCTCTCTTCCAGAGAAGGTGGGATGGTTTGCATCTGAATTAGAGGGCGACTAATATCCTTGCGGGAAGATTGCTGGTGCTGCTCCAGAGAGTTTAAACTAGATTTGCAGGGAGATGGGAACTAGTGTGCCAGAGCAGAGAGAGGAGTAGAGGAGGGAAAAGATGATGTTAAGAATGCAGAAAAAGACAATCAAAGCATTGTGTGTGGTGGAATTAATGTTCTCAGGTGCATCAGTTTCTATGCAAGGAGTATTATAGGAAGGGCAGACGAGCTGACAGCATGGAATTATGACAATGTGGCTGTAAATGGAACACGGTTGCAGGAGGGACAGGACTGGCAGCTTGATATTCCGGGGTTCCATTGTTTCAGATACGATAAAGGGGAAGAAGTGGCATTACTTAGAGAAACTATCACACTTGTGCTTAGACAGGACAGAGGGCTGGTTTACTGAGGCTGTATGGCTGGTGCTGAGGAACGGGAAAGATATGACCACATTACTGGGTTTGTATTATAGAGCACTCAATTGTCAGTGAGAATTGGAGAAGCAACTCTGCAGTGAGATAGCAGACAGCTGCAAGAAACACAAGGTTGTGATTGTAGGTGATTATAACTTTCCACATATTGACTGGGTCCTCCGTACTGTAAAAGGGCAGGATGGTTTGATGTTTGTCACATGTGTTCAGCAAAGTTTTCTAAAGCAATATATCAAGGTACCAACTAGAAAAAGTGCAATACTGGATCCACATTAGGGACTGAGATAGGACAGGTGACAGAAGTATGTGTTGGGGAACATTTTGGGTCCAGTAATCATCATGCCATAATTTCAAGTTACTTATGAAGAAGGACAGGTCTGGGCCTCGGATTGAGATTCTAAATTGGAGAGAGGCCAATTTTGAGGAAATGACAAAGGATCTAGAATGCGTGGATTGGGATAAGCTGTTTTCGGGCAAGGATGTGCAACGTAAGGTGACATTTTGAGAGCACAAGAGTTTGTATGTTCCTGTCAGGTCTAAAGGCAAAGTTAGCAGGCAAAGGAAACCTTGGTTTTCAAGGAATATTGGGAATCTGGCTAACAATGAAGGATCTTAAGGAGCATAAAACATACAAAAAAAAACAACTTAAATTAGGATGGCTAAAAGAAGACATGAGATTGCTTTGACAGCTAATGTGAAGGGAAATCCTAATGGCTTGTACAGGATCTACAAGAACCAAAGAATCTTGAGGGACAAAATTGGTCCTCTTGAAGATCAAAGTGGTCACCATAAATATGGAAACAATTGGGGGAATCTTAATGGTCTGGGTGATAATGTGGCAAAATGGATCAGCAAGTTTACAGATGTCACCAAGATTGGAGGTGTCCTGGACAGCAAGGTTTTCA
Source organism: Narcine bancroftii (assembly GCF_036971445.1). Lineage (NCBI taxonomy): Eukaryota > Metazoa > Chordata > Chondrichthyes > Torpediniformes > Narcinidae > Narcine > Narcine bancroftii. Next base: position 186,438,113 of record NC_091474.1, read on the forward strand.
AAGCTTGTAGAGGGATCTGGACCAGCTGAAAAAATGGGATGAAAAATGGCAGATGGAATTTAATGTAGACAGGTGTGAAGTGTGGCATTTTGGAAGGACAAACCAAGGTAGGACATACATGGTTAATGGTAGGGCACTGGTGAGTGCAGTAGAACAGGGGGATCTGGGTTTACAGTTACACAATTCCCTGCAAGTGGCGTCACTGGTAGATTGTAGTAATGAGAGTTTTTAGGCACAATGGGCCTTCATAAATCTAGGTATTGAGTGAAGGAGTTGGAAGGTTATGATAAAGTTGTACAAGACATTGGCGAGACCAAATTTGGAACATTGTGTGTAATTTTAGTCACCTCACTACAGTAAAGATTTCAATAAAATTGAAAGAGTGCAGAAAAGATTTTGATGGGACTTGAGGAACTGAGTTACAGAGAAAGGTTAAACAGGTTGGAACTTGAGAAGAAGAATGAGGGGAGATTTGATAGAGGAAAAATAAATTGATGAGGGGGATAAACTGAGTAGGCTTTTTCTGCAGAGGTTATGTGAGATAGAAACCAGAGGATGGGGATAAGGGTGAAAGGGGAGACGTTTCAGGGAAATATGATCCTTACAAAGTGGTGAATCTGGGCTCAAGTTTAACATTTAAGAAAAACTTGTACAGGTACATGCATGGCAAGCATATGGAGGGAGATGAACTGGGTGAAGGTCAGTGGAACTAGGTAGATTAATAGTTCAGCACAAACTAGAAGGGCTGAAGAACCAGGTTTTGTGCCATAATATTCTATGGTTTATTCCAAGGTCCATGCCCACCTGATGCAGGAAACAGAAGCTCAGCACGGCTATCACATTCTCCTACATAAAATTCCAGTTTCCTGAAATTTCCCGACCTTATTCAGATCTACTTTCACCCCAAGACCACCTGACAATTTAATATCTGACCTATATTTGCAGCGTCAGCAAATATGACAAAAGGACATTTGATGTCTCCATCTGAATCATCTGTATAAATGGCAAAAAGTTGAAGTGCCAGCACCAATCCTTGCTGCACACTAGCATTACAATGTGTCAAGCAGAAAACAACCCATTTACATCTGAACTGCATTTCCAGCCAGCCAATTTTCTATTCACTCTTGTGTGATTTGTTTTATCCTCTGGGCTTTCATTTTCCACTATACCCTTTAGGTCCTTATCAAATTCCTTTTAGAAACTGAATCCACTGGTTCTCCTTTCTCCACAGCACATGACACAGATAATAACCAGCTCATTTCCAGACCACCTCATCTTTGATCAATTCAATCCTCTTGCCTACATGTGGGGTGATCTACACTAGTCATCTAACCTACCAATCAGCAAGTCTGAAGGAAGAGGGAAGAAATCCACTTGGTTTCAAGAGTACTGTATGCTCAGCTGAATGAATGACATAATTAAAATTAAAACAGTACAGAGAGAAAAAAAAAATCACAAGATTGTTACCAGGACTGGAGGGCTTGACTAGAAGATCTATCCTTGCAGCATGAGGGGGCATAGATACAGTGCAGTCTTTTTCCAAGATAAGGGAATCTAAAACTAAGGGGCATAGATTTAAGGTGAGAAAGGAAAGTTTTTAAAGGAATCTGAGAGGCATTTTTGTTTTTCTTTTACACTTCAGAGAGCATGGTGGGTACACTATATGGAACAAGGTCCCAGAAAAAGAGGTGGAGGAAAGTAAAATTGTTACATTTAAAAGGCATTTAGACCAATATGTGGAGAAGAAAGTTTCAACAGAATATGGGGAAAAGATAGGCAAATTGGACTGGTTTGGTAAACTTATCTTGATAAGCATGCAAAAGTTCTGAAGTACTTGTTTCTGTCCTATGAATCACAAATACTTCAAATATTTTAGATCATCAAGCACACAGAATAATGAAAGGGAGTTTAACAGCACAAACTCTGTGGCCCTTGGGGTAGTGCTTTTGTTCCCACCACCTGGACACACCCCATTGTTCTTTCCCATGTGTCCTTTGCCTTGCAGAAGCACTGGGAGTCAGCATCCACTGAGCTAACTGGGTTTAAGTGGGGAATGATGCTGTGGCCTGTTCACATGGTTTGTCCAATCAAAATGCAAAGAGTTAAGTGCAACTTCAGATTTTATTGTTCAATTAGCAAAACATTATCTGGACTGGAAACCAAAATAATATAAATAGAGACGACATTTCACATTGATGTGAAGATAAATGTTATTTTGAACCCTTTTAAAGAGTCTGTCTGGAAAAAAAATGTTTGTTATCTCAGAGCTGGATGCACTTGAAAGCTTGGGATACATGAAAAACTGCAGATGCTGGAATCTAGAGCAAAAACAAGTTGCTGGATGAACTCACTGCCTGCCCCGAGCAGCATCAGTGGAAGAAAAGTAAAGGTCTTCCTCTGATGAGGTTGTACCTGCTGAGTTTCTCCCGCACATTTTGTGCTTCAAATTCCTGTATCTGCCGTTTCTTGCACGCCCCTGTTTACCATTCAACTGTGGAGTTTCTTCAAGGCAGGCCCACTTTGAAGAATTTTTTTCTTCTCATCTTGATGCGAGTTCTGAGTCTCTTCCTCATTGATTCCTTTCTGTGGTTTCATTGCACTAGTTGCCTTCTCCCTGCTATCTCACACTGGGTGAATGGCTCAGATTCAAAAACTATCCATTCTTTTTCTCCCATCGAAGATGCTCAACCCATTGATTTGATCCAGAAGATTTTTTTTCCCACTTGAAATCTTCCAGACTAACATGCCTAGAATTTTCAAGCACCTTGAAAGAACATGGATGATTTTGAAATATGCTCGTCTACAGTTTGAGCTCCATTTCTCAACCAGGGAGGAATCTGGATTTAGCTACAGAAGTCCATCCTAAAATAAATGCCCTTTTGTTCCATTAAATTAGTTGCTGGAGTTGTTTCAACATGGAACTTAATTAAAGTGGTGCGAGAACTTTTCTGAATTCTACATTTCTTCCCCTGCCAGCAGTCATCATTATGAAAGGTATACAACACAATATACGCCTAAATCCGGTTTTGCTTTGTTTCTGAACAACAAGTTAAATCCATCAATCACATGATTCATGCAAGGAGTCTTTCTTACTTGCAAAATAACAGCATGGAACAGACTTGTTAACTGACATGCAACAATTCACTGAACACCTCAAGCGGATTAACAAAAATAGAGAGATTCACATTACATTAAATGAATGAACTTTAAACTTTATCACTCATTTTAATTCAGGGCTATCACAATGCTGTTATCGCCAGTTATTCATTTAAAAATCTAATGAATATGGATGATTTATGCACCACAAAATGGAAGAAAAATTTCCCTATGTGCTCAAAGATAGCAAGAACCTTGGAGACAATGTTGCACTTTGACTGCAAACCAATACAGAAAATAAATTTTCAGCGCAAAGATCACAAAAACATTAGTATTTTGACAAAAACATCCAAGTTCATGAAACAAGCCAATAATATTTTGCTCTTCAATTATAAATCCTGGAATAGAACACTACAGCACAGAAACAGGCCTTCAGCCTATCTTGTCTGTGCCAAACTGTGATTTCAACAGTTTCAAGTTTGATAGCATACGACAACAACATTTTCTTCAATTATCAATAATTAGGCTAACTGATTACATTATTCAGATAATTTTGATGTTACAACACTGGTAGTATTAGTATTTACCTTTGGAAATTCTACTTATTGCAATTCTAATTCATTCACACATCTAGATGGACATTGCAGGTTCAAATTTATTATCACTTGACTGGACATGTACAATCAGACAAAACAGCATTTCTCTAGACCACAGTGCACACACATACACCCAAATCAAAGCACATATTAATCACACATATACATGAAAATATAACTTAAAATAAATATTTGGGGGTGATTTATTGTTGTAGGATACTGTTCATTAACCTCACAGCCTGTGGGAAGAAGCTATTTCCCAACCCGTAAGTCCCAACTTTGATGCTCCTGTACCTCCCTTTCGCACACAAAGTCACTGTGTACAGGATCGAAAGAATCTTCAATATAAATATATATATATATTCTTTGAGTGCTGTTTAAACAACACACCCATTAAATGTTGTCAATAGAAGAAAGGGAGGTCCCAGTGATCTTTTTGGCCATTTTGATGATCCTCTGTATATCTGATGCTTTGCACTTACCAATCGAGTGATTGGTAAACTTAGCCTGTAAAATGTTATCAAGATGGGGGCCGGTAGCTTTGCCCTCCACAACTTCCTGAGGAAATGCAGGCTTTTTTTTCTTTTGTTCTATTTTTTTTTCTACAACTAGAAGAGATTGGTCTATTTAAATAATCACAATGCATATCTCAGCATTAGAATATGAAGTGAATTCTCATAAGGATTTTAAAACTTTTTTGAGAATTATTTAAGACAATGTATAATTTATATATATATAATTCATGTTCTGTATTCTGTAAATATCAAAACTATATATTTAATATTTCTATCAAATTAATACAAATACTTTAAAAAGAAAGGAAATGCAAATGCTGCTGTGCCTTCCTGACGAACAAGAATGACAGTGTGTAAATGTGAATATGTTTGAAATATAACTTTAGTATGGATTTAAATTTAGGCATACAGCACGGTAACAGGCCTATTTGGCCCACAAGCCCATGTCGCCCAATTGACTTACAACCTTGGTACATTTCGAAAGGTGGGAGGAAACCAAAGTCTCTGGAGAAAAAAAAGCACGCAGTCATGGGGAGAACCAACAGACAGCGTGGAATTTGAATCCCAGACCCAATCGCTAGTGCTGTAACAGTGTTGCGTTAACTGCTACACTAACCATTTGCTGCTTAATTTTCTTTGACATCCAAGAAATCGGCATGGGAACAAATGTGGAAGTAAAATCACTGAAGTGGGGGGTGGGGCGCTCAATTTTATTTCCTAAAAGAGGATTTTCTCTGCATTTGAGTGATCTCCTGCCCCAAAATTTTTAATAGTAAAATTTTTCCATTGCCAGGTAAAAGTGAAACACAAAAATACGTAGATCCTCTCTGTTTATTCAAGTCACTTGATTGGCAGGAAGATTACTGTTACTGCAATATCAGCTGCAGCATTAATGATTAAAAGCAACCACACCACTGCATGAACATTCCAAATGCAGTACAACTGAAATGCCCCATTTTGTGCTATGGCATTGAAGACTGTTTAAATAAGGAAACTATCTCCAATGGTGGTTTGGAGATGGATACATGCAGTGGTATCAATCATTTTTATGCTCCTTTTCCAGATTTGCAATTAATCCTGCAACAGATGGTACCATTTGGTGACAATCTGCTTGATGACGCTAATGTTTAAAGAGAAGACAACAATAGCTGACATATCCTGGTAATTACTAGTCCCAGTGCAGTGAGGAACATGATGAAAATGTCTGGAGTATCACTGCACCTGTGGTTCTTCCTTCATGAATCTTATCATTTAGATAATAGTGTCATTAAAATCATAAGGGAATTCCATTTTTCACTACTTTATTGAACCTCTTAAACTACAGAACAAAGGAAACAACTGGCAGAAAGTAAACACTTAAGAAGGTGGGAGACTGCTGCTACACCAGCTAATGCACATACAAAATAATCCAGAAGTACCTTCCTTGACAAGGCCTCCACAATAAAGGGTGGCTCATCATAACCTTTCCAATTACAATTTGGATTGGGCTCTTTTCGCTGGTCTTGTCAGTTTGACTCACCTTCTGCAAATGAATAAATAAATTGTGCCATTTCAGAAATCACTAATGTCAATGACATGAACTGAATATGAATAAAGATGTCTGATCACTTTTATAAACTTCATATAATTCCCTACTTTTTTGATCTTTTGAGCAAAGTTATGTTTTTCAGAATGCTGCCCTTCAACTAACCATCCTCAAAATCTAAGGTAAAGGTTCCATTATTGTCACATAATACTACAGTTAGAATGTAAAATAGATGAAATTCTTTTGTCTACCATAAGGCAGAGTAGCCACTTTGTCCAGTGCCTTTCATAGAAACCAACATCACCTGGTGTTCCTAGGTCGTCTCCCTTCCAATTACTGACCAGTTCTGAGCCTGAGAAGGCCCAGCCCGATGCACTACACATCTTAATTGGCGGCTTTAACCAGAACTGATTCAAGAAAACCATGCCCAATAACCATCAGCAAGTAGCCTGCTGTACCAGACGTCCTAGCACCCTCAATCACAGCTACACCAAGTTCTTTCCCGAGACCACATTTTGGCAAGTCAGATCACTTGTCTGTGCTCCTTCTGCCTTCATACAGACAGACCCTAAAAAGAAAGGCTTCGGAGGTCAGGAGAGCTAGAAGGTTGTCGCAGATGGCTGAAGAATAATTTCAGGACTTCCTCAAGCCAGCAGATTTGGTGATGTTCAAGGACTTAAAGAAGAATCTGAATGAAAACACCAGGGCTGTCACAGACTTTATCAAAACAGCTGTGGACAAATGTGTACCAACCAAATCATTTAGGGTTTTTCCCAACCAGAAACCCTGGATGAACAATGAAATCCTGAATCTGCTGAGAGCCAGATCACAGGCATTTAAGTTCAGAGATCCAGATCAATACAGAAGGAGCAGCTACGACTTACAAAAAGCTATCTCCCAGGCAAGGTGGAGATTCCAGATGAAAATCGAAACAATGGCAGGGCGTGAGCATGAGAAGGAGTTATGTAGATGTGTCTTGGTTGAGCTCTCTGTGAACAGTACCAAACAGACAGTTAAAACTTGAAAATCAAGACTTTTTCTTCAAAAATGGATAAAACCAGCATGAAGACGCCAAGGCAGCCGAGAACAAAGATTGAAGAAGCTCCTATTCAACGGGGAACATCGGGTAAAAGTCCAAAAGGGAGTGGGGAAAAAATAGCGATGGGACCGGCAGAACCAGATTAAACTGGGGCGTTAGGTCAAGAATTGAGCATCATCCTGTTTAAAAAAAATGGAGAATATGAGTAACCAATTCATAAGCATTGAAACAGGGATGAGAGATATGATGGAGAAAATGATCGAAATAAAAGAGATTGTTGAAGATTTGATGGAGAGACTGGGTTGAACAGAGATTGAATTGACGAAAATGCATGAAAAACTTAATGCTCTGGGGGGAAAAAAAGCCAAAGGATGGGAGTCCGATAAACAAGGACTGCTTGACAAAATTGACCTTATGAAGAACCTTAGTTGACAAAATAATGTCCAAATTATTGGACTAAAGGAAGGAATTGAGGGAAGAGAAATCTTTTCAAAAATGGATCCCACAAGTGCTGGGAGAAATCAAATTTGGAGAAAAACTGAATATTGAGAGAGCTCAGGCATGGCAGGTGAGCTCCAACCCGTGTCATGTGCCTTGTGGGAACTTAGGGAAACTGACTGTGACCCTGAGGACTACATGTGCAGGAAGTATGTCCAGCTGCAGGTTCTGATAGACTGCATGACAGCCCTGGAGTTGTGCATAGACCACTTTGGAGCATCTGGGATGCAGAGAATGTAGTGGATAAGCACAGTTAGTGAGTCAGTCACATCGCAGCTTAGGAGAGAAGAGAAAGATAGGGAATGGGTAACCAACAGCAAAGGCAGTAACAGGAAGGTAGTTCAGGAGTCTCCTGCAGTCATCACCCTCCAAAACAGATATACCACTTTGGATATTTTTGGGGAAAATGGGCCATCAGGAGACGGCAGGATCATAGCACTTTGAGTGAGATTCTGTAGAAAGGGGAACAGACAGGAGTTTCTGTGGCTGCAAACAGAACTCCCAGTTGGTGTTTTGCCTCCTGTGTGCAAGGGTCAGGGATGTCTTGGAGTGGCTGCAGGATATTCTGAAAGGGAAGGGTGAACCGCCAACTACTGTGGTCCATATTAGTACCAACGGTATAGGAAGAAAGCAGGATGAGGTCCCACAAGCTGAATTTAGGGACCTAGGAGATAAATTAAGGAGCAGGACCTCAAAAGTAATAATCTCAGGATTATTACCAGTGCCACGAAGTAGCCAGGGTAGAAATAACAGGATAGTTAGAATGAATATCTGGTTACATGGTGGTGCAGGAGGGAGGTTTTCAGATTCTTGAGGGCATTGGAACTGGTTCTGGGGCAGATGGGACCAGTACAAACCAGATAGTCTACATCTGGGTAGGGCCGGGATCAATGTCCTAGGGAGATTGTTTGCTAGTGCTGTTGGGCAAGGTTTATATTAATGGGGAAAAGGGATGGGAACCTACAAAGAAAGAATAAGGAGGTGATACAGAGACCAAAGCTAGAGTTGGGAATGATAAAAAAGAAAAATAGAGGGCAGAAAAGTCAAAATCAAAAGATGAAGAGGTCACTAGATTCTAAAAGGAAAATGAGGGTAAAGGGGACTTTTTCTGAATGCCCGTAGTATTAGAAACAAGGTTAGTGAACTTGAGGTGCAAATCAGTAACCAGGCAGATGATTTAGTGGCCATCACAGAAACATGGTTGTAAGGTGGGAATGATTGGGAATTAAATATTCAAGGTATCAGGTAATACGAAAAGATAGACTGGAAGGCAAAAATTAAGGATGAGATCAGGGCAATAGTGAGAGATGATAGAAGATCTAAGGAGCAGAATGTTGAGTCCATCTGGGTAGTGATTAAAAATAGTAAAGTGGAAAAAAAATCACTGTTGGGAGTTGTCTATCACCCACCAAATAACAATAGCACAGTGGTGCAGGCAATTAACCATTTAAAACTGAGGCATGAAAGAACAGAACGGTAATTGTCATGGGGGACTGAGAATATTAAGTAGATTGAGAAAATCAAGTTGGTCGAGGGAGCCTGGAGGATGACTTCATAGAATGGATCTGTGATAGCTTTCTTGAGCAGCATGTTATGGAAGAATGCTCTTTTAGAACTAGCATTGCGCAATGAGAAAGGTAAAATTAACGATCGAATAGTTAGGGACCCTCTTGGAAAGAGCAATCACAGTATGATTGAATTTCTCATAAAGATGGAGGGTGCAATAGTTAGATCTAAAACTAGTGTATTATGGTTGAACAGGGGAGACAGATGAGGGAAGAATTAGTTAGCATGGATTGGGAGCACAGGCTAGTTGGCAGAACAGTTGAGGAACAGTGGAAGATCAGTATAGATGGAACTTTCAAAGTTCTCGTATTTCCCAATTTCAAAACATGCCATCTTCACAGAAATGTAAGCAACAATATTCTAAATTACTAACTTATTTCCAATAAACCAAACTTCATATTTGCAGCTGTAAGTAGCTTGAATTTGTTGATATAAATGGATAAACATTCTGCATAACTTTGCATTAAGATTTGCATAACGATGAATAAACAAAGGATTTGATTATATTTAAAGACATAACGATATAAAGTGATAAGAAATTATTAAGACGAAATAAGATGAATTAAGATGAATTCAAAAAGTATCTCGAGAGTTCATGGATCTTTCATGATTCTTCGAAGAATAAAAGCAAGCTCTAAGTCTGCACAGATATAATAACATCATAGTAACTATGGTAACACTACAAACAACTCTGATTTTTGTACTAATTTTATACTAAAATTATAAAATTTTAAAATTAACTACAAATCAAAAACATAAGGTTTTAACCTTTACATTCAAGCCCTTAATTATTTTTATAGACATTAATGACTAATACATAATAATTACTACAGGTATACAATCCTTTATCCGGATATCTAAAATCCAGAAAGCTCCAAAATCCAGCAAGTGGGGAGAGAGACAGCAGCGCGAGTCAGGCGGGTGAGGGGGAGAGACTGGCAGTTCATCAGGCGGGTGAGGGGGAGAGACCGGCAGTTCATCAGGCGGGTGAGGGGGAGAGACCGGCAGTTCATCAGGCGGGTGAGGGGGAGAGACTGGCAGTTCATCAGGCGGGTGAGGGGGAGAGACTGGCAGTTCATCAGGCGGGTGAGGGGGAGAGACAGGCAGCGCGAGTCAGGCGGGTGAGGGGGAGAGACCGGCAGTGCGAATCGGATGGACGGACGAGGGGGAGGGAAGGACCGGCAGTGCGAGTCGGGCAGGCGAGGGGGAGAGACCAGCAGCACGTCGGGCGGGGAGGGAGACCGGCAGCGTGAGTTGGGCCGGGGTTGGGCATAGATGTGGCAGCACAATTTGGGTGGGCTTAAATCTGGCTTTCCGAAATCCAGAAAAATCCGAAATTTGGGACACATTGTCCCCCAAGGGTTCCAGATAAAGGATTGTGTACCTGTATTACAGATACAAAAGTAAATATGGTAAATATATGATTAGAAATCAAAATCTTCTGTTTCTTGTAAAAGATAGATTTTAGTAATAGGCCGATTTAAGTAACCAGTCTTGGTTTTAATCTGCACTTGCTGAACCAAACCTTTCTTGTTCTGAACTGTTTCCACAATTCTCCCCAGCAACCAAGAATTGTCCATGATAATTACAATGTCTCTGCATATAAAATTGTTTAGCTTTAGACCACTTTTTGTCTTTCTTGTAATAATGAGAGATATTCTTTAATCCATCCTTTCCAAAATAAACCAGTGATTAGGCCACCACAACAATCGTTGAAGATCATGATCTTCTGATGGTACGTTCACTTGATGAAACATTGTTTCAATATCTGCAGGAATTACAATAGGTTCTTTACACAATCTTATTAAAACATCTAATAAAGTACTGGTTAAATCTGAACCTTGTAAAAGTTGAAAATTCAATGAAAGTCCTTGAAATGATGCTCCACAATCAAATACTGCATATAGTTTCTCCTTTTGTGGATGTATACTTCCATACTGAGGTAAATACCATTTTCTACCAACTTTACATTCCAAGATATCTTCTCATATCTTTTCTACATAACCCTTGGTTATCATGTCCAACATGACATTTGTGTATTCCAAATGAAAGGAAGAATTTCTCTTGAATTTTCTTTTCAAAGTCAGCATATGCTGTTCTGCAATTATTTTATTGTCTGGCATACAAATTTCCCTTTTCTTCAACGGTAATGCGATACAGTAATGACCATCAACAAGTTAAACAGAATTTCAAACTAAATCCACAAACTGCTTATCCTCCTTTGAAGGTTCTTGAATATCAGCAAAATCAATTTTAAACTGTTGTTCCCACAGATCATTAAGTTTGACAATTAAAATTCTGTTGACATTTACATTCAATGTCTCTTGATCATTATTCATTTTTCTTCCTAATGGTCCGTTAATTGTCCATCCAAGCAATGTTCTCACGGCATAAGATCTGTCATTTTGACTCATCACTTCTAGAGCTTCAAGAGATTTTGGTACATCTAATCCAATTAATATCTCGATTTTGGCATCAATCTTGGGTAAGCAAATGTCTTTTAGATTATCCCACTGTTTGATATCCTCCTGATAAAGAATATTCCCCTTATTCACAGGCATAGTCTTGTGAGTGCATACACTCGGGAAATCACAAAATACATTGCTATTCAATCCACCAATCTGTAAACCTGTTCCTTTCATCATTCATTGTCTTCAACAAGATTTGTGATCTTTTACCATGAAGATTAAGTTTATTCATTAACTCAACAGTACAAAATAATGTGGTACTTTCTGAATCAAGAAATGCACAAATCTTCAGTACGAAGCTTCCTTTTTTTTAAACTTTAACCTTCACAGGAACTATTGAGAGAGCTTTGTTACCGGCCCCAGTCAGCCTGTTTTTCTGAATTGAAGTTGAAGCATCCTCTCTGACTGTATCTTTAGTCTTGGATTCAGACTGTTTGACATCCTCCTCAACTTTACTTTGTTGAGTACCCAGTAACATAGGATGTTTTAAACTGCATATATCACAACTGAGTCACTTATTACAAGTTTTGCTTATGTGTCCTTTACACAGCAACCAAAACTTATTCCATTCTTCTTTAAAAAGGTTAATTTCTCGTCATATGATTTTTTTCTCCAATCATGAACATCTTTCTAAAGCATGTTTATCTTTCCAAAACAGCTTTCCTAAACAGTCTGATCTTTTTTTCATTGTTTCCTTATACTTTCTTGTGCTTGTATCTGCACAGCAGTAACAAAGGTACTTCCCTTTGGTTTCTGTTGAGACAATGATTTAGACTTCTTTACATCTTTAGGAATTATTGAAGTATCATTAATATTTCCAAATACTGGTACAGTGTTAACATGCACATGCCATTCCAAGAATTATACAACATCCTCAAAAGTAGCATCCCTTCCAAGAATCATTTTAAGCTCTGCAACTTTGGTTCTCCACAAGTCCTTCCGCTTGTAAGGTAATTTGTTTATAATAATTGATAAATTAGCAAGAAAGTTCAGCTCTTGCAAATGTACACTACTTCCCATTGTGTTACAACATCCTCTCAGAATGAGTGCATATGCTTGTAAAGCCTTGTTGTCCTCTGATTTTATGGATGACCAAAAAAGAATCCTGTCTATGTGGGCCCTTGCGATTTTATGTTCATCGCCATAATGATGTTGCAATAACTCTTTTGCCCTTTTAAAACCTTGGCGTGGATCCATATATTTACAACTTTTGACTAACTTCTCACCTATTCTCCAATATACCGTTCCAGGTAATACAGACGATCTTTAGCATTTTTAGTATTACTTTCAATGTGATGTTCAAAGGGTTTCATGAACGTCAGATATTCTCATGGATCTCCATTAAAAACTGGAATTTCCTTGTTAGGTAAACCATATGAACCTTGTTGCTGTGCTAACATAGCAGAAATTTCATTTTTTTTCGCTATGAGTGATAATATATTGTCTTGTCAATCATGGCTTGCGACTGGTTGTCTTTTTAGGAATGAAGCTGGCTAAACTTGAACTAGTGTCAGAGGTGTAGGACCTTGAGTTGTAAGTAATGACATTGGTGGAGATCCTTGTCTTGTCGTTGAAATGCTCTCCTTTCTGGAAGATTCATATATTGTGCACTTGGAAGAGAATGAATGTCGCTAGCTTCTTCAACAGGGTTGGTCATTGACATTCAAGCACTAGCAGTAGTGCCACCCATGGCTCCTTGCTCAGGTAAACTCGATTTTTGTGGCTGCAGTATCCATTGACCTGCTGGAATGTTAGGTGCTAGCATCTTGGGTGTTTCACTTTAAGTGATAGATCTTGCAGAAGCCTGAGCTAATGGTTTTACATTGGCCATCTTTATAGCATATTGTTCCTCTAGATCTAGTTTTCGCTCTTCAATAATCTTTTTTCGTTCTTCTTGCTGAATCTTCATTTCACCTTCCATATCAAAGGCATCTCGAGTAAGTACAACTTCGCGTGCTTCACGCAGATCAGCTATGCATGGCTAAGGCGCAAGCAGACTTGGCTACTATTGAGACACAACGTGAGTGGGTGGAAAAAAGACATGCTCCATCTGTTCCAGATCCACTAACTACTAAGCCACCGAATGAGGTCTGCAATGCTTTATCGGTGGGCCTCTTCTTACTTGGTAGTTGAAGCTGCTTCTTCAATGGTGGCTGGCTCCAATCTCCTGCCAAGCGATGTCAGTCCGCCATGCTGGCTCAACTTACGATTAAACAGTTCTTTGAGCTGCTTGCTCGAGATCTTTAGCCTGATTAGACTTCTTCTCCATCTTGGATTCTTCATGCTGCAGCCTGACTTCTCCTCACTTCTTCTGGTTCCTGGGAACTTGTGGTGAATCTCTGCAAAGCTGTCTGAGATTCACCACAGAACTCTAAACAAATTTGTATCTTGTGTGGTCCCTTTAAGAGGATTTCGCTAGCTGTCTCTGTGTTCTGTGGTATTTCACAAACTGACTTCCATATTTCTAGTTGTTTTCAAAACATTTTCTGGGCTTCCTGCCAATTCTGGCTAGTAGCTCTCTATTTTATCTCTTTCAATGTTAATAAGTGTCTTGCAAGACATAAGCTGGTTACAAACTGTGCAATTTAGACAGATATTTTCTCACAGAAAACTGCTTCTCTATTTTAAATCTGGTTTAAATTCTCTCAAATTTTACAATCATAACTTTTCTTCCAAACAAAGTTCACAATAATATAGATGACACTTTCCAAGTTCTCGTATTTCCCAATTTCAAAACATGTCATCTTCACTGAAACATAAGCGATGATATTTCCAATAAACCAGCTGTAAGTAGCTTTAATTTGTTGATATAAATGGATAAACATTTTACATAACTTCACATTAAGGTTTTCATAACAATGAATGAACAAAGCATTTGGTTATATTTAAAGAAAACAATATAAAGCGATAAGTAATGATTAAGTCAAAAAAAGATGAATTAAGAAGAATTCAAAGAAAAATATCTCGAGAGCTCACGCATCTTTCATGGCTCTCGAAGAATGAAAGAAAGCTTCAAGGCTGCATGGATATTACAACATATGATGTCATAGTAACACTACAAACAATTCTTACTTAAAGAGACAGTCATAAATTACAAATAAAAAAACAACAAGGTTTTAACCTTTACACACAGTGCTCAACAAAAATATATTTCCATTAAAAATAAGGGCAGTAACCAAATAACCACTTACAGCACAGAACAGGCCAGTTCGGCCCTACTAGTCCATGCCGTAACAAATCTCCACCCTCCTAGTCCCACTGACCAGCACCCGGTCCATACCCCTCCAGTCCTCTCCTATCCATGTAACTATCTAGTCTTTCCTTAAATGTAACCAATGATCCCGCCTTGACCACGTCTGTCACGGCAGTAAGAGAGGGAAGCCTTGGTTAACAAAGAAAATAAAGGAAATTATAAAATTAAAATCTCATGTACAAAGTAGCCAAGAGTAGTGGGAAAATGAAGGATTGGGAAAACATTAAAAGGCAATAAAGGACAACTAAGTGACAATTAAGAAAGGGAAGAGGATTATGAAGGTAAATTAGGACAAAATATAAAAAGTTATCAAAAATTTAAAAAAAAATGAAACAGAAGAGGGTGACTCGAGTCAACATTGGTCCCTTGGAAGATGAGAAAGGGAAATTGATATTGAGTAATGAGGAAATGGCCGAGGCATAGAACAAATATTTTGTGCCAGTCATCATGATGGAAGACACATCGAGCATGTCAAAGACTGGTGATAGGGTTATGAAGAGAAGTGAGGGCCTTGATAAAATAATTATTACAAAAGAGATAGTGTTGAGCAAACTAATGGGACTGAAGGCAGACAAATTCCCTGCTCCTGATGGGATGCATCCCAGGGTACTGAAGGAAATGGTGGGAGTTATAGTCAATGCATTGGTAATCATTTACCAAAATTCTCTTGATTCTGGGCAGGTCCCGGCAGACTGGAAAACAGCAAATGTCACACCACTTTATAAAAAAGGGATTTAGGCAAAAGACATCTGTCGTACGGGAAAATGCTTGAAGTTGTCATTAAGGATGAAATAGCGAGGAATTTAGAATGAAGGGGTTCCATCAGGCAGATGTAGCATGGATTCAAAAAGGGCAGGTCTTGTTTGACAAACTTCCTGGAGTTTTTTTTAATGATATAATGAGTACAGTAGATGGAGGGGAACAGGTTGATGTTGTATATTTGGATTTCCAGAAGGAGTTTGATAAGGTGCTGCACAAGAGACTTATCAATTAGCTTCAGATGAATTGAGTCGGGGGAAGTACATTGGCATGGACTGAGGATTGGTTAACTGACAGAAGACAGAGAGTTGGGATAAAGGGAAGTTTTTTTTTCCCTGATTGGCAGACAGTGGTAAGTGGGGGCCGCAGAGGTCGGTGCTGGACCCTCAACTGTTTAACAATTACATTGATGATTTGGAAGGGTGGGGGGGAGACAGAGTGAGGTGTTGCCATGTTTGTGGATGATACTAAATTGAGTGGAAAAGCAGAATTGTAGAGAGGGTGTGGAGAGGCTGCAGAAGGAGGTAGCTAAGTTAGTTAAGTGGGCAAAGATCTGGCAGATGAATACAATGTTAGTAAATGTGAGGTCACCCACTTTGGCAGGAAAAATAGAAGGGCAGATAATTTTTTTAATGGCGAAAGACTTCAGCTTGCTGTAGTGCAGAAGGACTTGGGAGTGCTTGAGCATGAATCACAAAAAGTTGGGTTGCAGGTACAAGAAGTTATTAAGAAGGCCAGTGGAATGTTGCCCTTGATCACTAGAGGAATTGAATTCAAGAGCAGGGAGGTCATGCTGCAACTATATAAGGTCTGGGTGAGGCTGAACCTGGGGTACTGAGTGCAGTTCTGGTCTCCATACTTGAGGGAGGATATACTGGCCTTGGAGGCAGTCCAGTGAAGATTCACCAGATTGATCCCGAAGATTATGGGGTTGGCCTACGAGGAGAGTCTATACTCAATCAAATTCATAAGAATGAGCGGAGATTTTATAGAAACATTTAAAATTATGAAAGGGATAGATAAGATAGAGGCAGGAAAATTGTTTTCACTGGTAGGTGAGACCAGAACTAGGAGTTATAGCCTCAAGATTTAAGACGGAGATGAGGAAAAACTGTTTTTTCCAGTGAGTAGTGAATCTGTGGAATTCTCTGCCCAGGGAAGCAGTTGAGGCTACTTTGTTAAACATATTTAAAGTTCAGTTAGCTAGATTTTTACATAAAAAAGGAATTGAGGGATATGGGGAAAAGGCAGGTAGGTGGAGTTGAATCAATGATCAGATTAGCCATGATCTTATTGAATGGCGGAGCAGGCCCACTCCTGCTCCTATTTCTTATGTAACACTTGAACCAAGCAGAGTGGGCGATCAGAGACCAAGACCAGTTCTGGTGAGACTTTTAAGCAACTGAGAACAGGAGATAATTCTGGGAGCAGGATATGATTACTCTAAACAGAATATGGCCCACCCGAGATTGATCATGAAAAGATAGCATTTTTTCAAGACTTTAGCCCAAACTTGATTAAATAAAGAAATTTGAAGATGTGAAAAGACAACTTTGTGCTGAAAATTTGAAATACTTAATGATATATCCCATGACTTTGAGGGTCAAAGTACTAGAAGTGAACTGCCGATTTTTCAAGACCCAGGGTGAGGTGGAAGACTTTGTGCGATGTTTTCAGATAAATAGAGATCCAGGTTGCCGAGGGAGAAGACCGTGAACATATTTAAAAAGGAACTAAGTAAAAGAAATAAAAGTTGTATTTATTTAATTTTTGTTAAACTATCTTGTATTTATTATTTAAAAGTCAAGTGTATAGAAATTTGCGTGGAAAGTTCAGTAAAAGAAAAAAATCTGGGAAAAGTGGGAGCAGGATGGAAACTCCAGTCGAAGGGGGAGAATGGCACCTGGAAATGAGTAGCAAAAAAAATATGGTGTTAAAGGGAGGGGTTCTTCCACAAGAGATTCTGTGGGCTTTTATCACGGGGTTTTGGGGTTCTACATATACGTCACTGTCGGGGTAGGGACACTGGGTGTATTTCTAAAAGGGGAAGGATCACTTTATTATGTAAAGGGTCAAAGAGATTTTATTGTTTAAAAATATCATTTTAAATAAGAATATGGATAGAACATTAACATTTATTAGTTTTAATGTTAATGGAATTAATGGATTGGTGAAGAGAAAAAAAGTCTTGGGATATCTAAAAAAATTTAAAGGTAGTTAAAGTCTTTTTACAAAAAACACATCTTGCCAAATTGGAACACTCAAAATTAAAAAGGGGATGGGTGGGGCAAGTAATATCATCTTCATTTGGATCAAAAGCAAGAGGTGTAGTGACTTAATTAATAAAAATATACCAATAATCATGGAAGAGACATTAACTAACAAGCTGGAAGACTTGAAATGGCATACTGCAAAATTTATGCAGAATCATGGACATTTAAGAACATTTATGCCCCTTATTATAATGAGGATGTCTTTATGAAGGAAGTCTTTATAAAAACTGCAAGGGGTAGTCAAAATATATTGATTGGAGGCGATTTCAATTTTTATTTAGATCTAATATTGGACAAATCAGTGACAACAACAAGGGTGAAAGCTGCAAAAACAACCATGATTTATGAAGGATTTAAATTTAATTGATATATGGAGGCAGCTCAACCCCTGAGAATGAGACTTCTCTTTCTATTCAAGGGTACTTTATTCACATGCAGGGATTGACCTATTTTTAATATCTGCCCTGTTACAAAGTAAAGTGGTAAAAATGGAGTATATGGCAAGACTTTTATCAGACCACTCGGTGTTAACACTATTACAATAATGGAACTGGCTGATGGAGGACCTCAGTTTTCTTCAGGCTGACTTCCAGGCCAAACATTTTGGCAGTTTCCGCAAAGCAGGACGTCAAGCGCTGAAGAGCTGGCTCTGAATGGGCAACTAAAGTGGCATCGTCTGCAAAGAGTAGTTCATGGACAAGTTTCTCTTGTGTCTTGGTGTGAGCTTGCAGGCGCCTCAGATTGAAGAGACTGCCATCTGTGCGGTACCGGATGTAAACAGCGTCTTCATTGTTGAGGTCTTTCATGGCTTGGTTCAGCATCACGCTGAATAAGATTGAAAAGAGGGTTGGTGCGAGAACACAGCCTTGCTTCACGCCATTGTTAATGGAGAAGGGTTCAGAGAGCTCATTGCTGTATCTGACCCGACCTTGTTGGTTTTCGTGCAGTTGGATAATCATGTTGAGGAACTTTAGGGGACATCCGATGCGCTCTAGTATTTGCCAAAGCCCTTTCCTGCTCACGGTGTCGAAGGCTTTGGTGAGGTCAACAAAGGTGATGTAGAGTCCTTTGATTTGTTCTCTGCACTTTTCTTGGAGCTGTCTGAGGGCAAAGACCATGTCAGTAGTTCCTCTGTTTGCGTGAAAGCCGCACTATGATTCTGGGAGAATATTCTCGGCGACACTGGGTATTATTCTATTTAGTAGAATCCTAGCAAAGATTTTGCCTGCAATGGAGAGCAGCGTGATTCCCCTGTAGTTTGAGCAGTCTGATTTCTCGCCTTTGTTTTTGTACAGGGTGATGATGGTGGCATCACGAAGGTCCTGAGGCAGTTTTCCTTGGTCCCAACAAAGCTTGAAAAACTCATGCAGTTTGGCATGCAGAGTTTTGCCGCCAGCCTTCCAGACCTCTGGGGGGGATTCCATCCATACCTGCTGCTTTGCCACTTCACATCTCCATCGGGCACACAAAACTCAAAACGGTCAACCAGTTTACCTATCTCGGCTGCACCATTTCATCAGATGCAAGGATCGACAATGAGATAGGCAACAGACTCGCCAAGGCAAATAGCGCCTTTGGAAGACTACACAAAAGAGTCTGGAAAAACAACCAACTGAAAAACCTCACAAAGATAAGCGTATACAGAGCCGTCGTCATACCCACACTCCTGTTCGGCTCCAAATCATGGGTCCTCTACCTGCATCACCTACGGCTCCTAGAACGCTTCCACCAGCGTTGTCTCTGCTCCATCCTCAACATCCACTGGAGCGCTTTCATCCCTAACGTCGAAGTACTCGAGATGGCAGAGGTCGACAGCATCGAGCCCACGCTGCTGAAGATCCAGCTGCGCTGGGTGGGTCACGTCTCCAGAATGGAGGACTATCGCCTTCCCAAGATCGTGTTATATGGCGAGCTCTCCACTGGCCACCGTGACAGAGGTGCACCAAAGAAAAGGTACAAGGACTGCCTAAAGAAATCTCTTGGTGCCTGCCACATTGACCACCGCCAGTGGGCTGATATCGCCTCAAACCGTGCATCTTGGCGCCTCACAGTTTGGCGGGCAGCAACCTCCTTTGAAGAAGACCGCAGAGCCCACCTCACTGACAAAAGGCAAAGGAGGAAAAACCCAACACCCAACCCCAACCAACCAATTTTCCCCTGCAGCCACTGCAACCGTGTCTGCCTGTCCCGCATCGGACTTGTCAGCCACAAACGAGCCTGCAGCTGACGTGGACTTTTACCTCCTCCATAAATCTTCGTCCGCGAAGCCAAGCCAAAAAATAATGGAAAAGCAAGAAAGCATATATAGATGTCTCCTCAATACTACATTGTTAAAGAGGAAGGATTTCTGTGAATTCATTAAGAGGGAAATAGAAATATTTTGTGAAAACAATCTTTCTTCCACTGACAACAGTTTTCTAATATGGTGTATGCTTAAATCTTATCTGAGAGGACAAATGATTTCTTATACTAAAATTCTTAAGAGAGAATATGCAAGAGGTTTAGAAGGTCTCGAGAAGGATAAAACAAAATTAGAAAAATATTAGTTATCTGGAACACAAGAAAAAAAAAGACTATTAGAGAATAAAAGGTTACAATATAAAACACTACAAACATATAGAACAGAAAAAAACAATATTAAAAACTAAACAAAAATTTTATGAACGAGGAGAACAGGCACAAAAAGTGTTATTTTGGCAGGTTAAAACAGAAGAGTAATCCAGAATGATCAATGCCATTGAAACAGAAGCTGATACTATAATATAGAATGAAAAATAAATAAATAGTATGTTTCGACAATACTATATGAAGCTATATAAATCAGAATTAGTAGGAAATGAAATTAAGATGGAAGAATTTTTAACAAATGTTGAATTTCCTAAACTAGAAGAGAGAGGGGTTGTTGTGTTTTGTTTTGTAAGAAAAAGTTGAAAATAGAAAATGTTGATATATATATTTATGGGAAAAAAAAATTAAATATTAAAAAGCCAGTGGAAACCATGAAGGACATCCACAGACAACTGTGGCAGGGCCTAAATGACATAAGTTGCTACAAAACCAAATCTGGTGCAGTAGAAGATGGCAAAGCTTCAGTCCCTGAGGAACTCAATGCCTTCTATGCCCAATTCAACCACAGTAACAGACTTGTGTCCCTTGATGATCCTATTGTATCCAATTCAGGGGATGATGTGTGGGTTACCTTCAGGAGAGTGAATCCAAGGAATGCATCTGGCCCGGAAGGATTACCGGGCCGAATATTAAAAATCTATGCTGACCAGCTTACAAACATACTCACAGAGATATCTTCCGCATCTGCTTCAAACCGGTATTAATCATACCGGTGCCCAAGAAGAGCATAGTAACCAGCCTTAATGACTATTGACCAGTAGCACTTACATCAATAATGAAGAAGTTGGAGTACCGATGGATAAGGATTACCTCATAGAGGCATTTCAAATGCTGAAAGGCCTGAACTGTGTAGACATAGCAAGGATGTTTCCCTGGATAGGGGATTCGAGGACAAGAGGACATAACCTCAGGGCAAAAAGGTGTCAATTTAAAACAGAGATGTGGAAAGATTTCTTTAGTCAGAGGGCCATGAGTCTGTGAAACTCATTGCCACAGGTGGCTGTGGAAGCAAGGTTGTTGGTTGCATTTATTGAATTACTCAAGGCATCAAGAGTAACGGGGAGAAAGCCAGGGAGTGTGGCTGAGTTAGAGAATGGATCAGCTCATGATAGAATGGCAAACCAGACTCAATGGGCTGAGAGGCCTACTTCTGCTCCAAAATATAGTGATCTCATCAACTCTAACAATACCAAACTGATTGAACTACTTTTTCTGCCTTCCGTACAAAATATACTTTCCTGCAAGGATTGGAAGCACTAATTAGCACTATTAACTATAGTACTTGGAAATATATACCAAACAGACAGCTGGGAAACTATTAAAATTTATAATTCAACAAAATATTCATATATTTGCATGATGCATTGAAATGAACAGAACTTTAAGCTGAACTTTTTCAAGTCTTATTCTCCTGTAAATATTCATTACTCTCATGCACAAAAACAAAGCTTTTAGAGAACAGCTGCTCACATCGCCTCATCAAAATGTCCCCTTTGCAAAATATTCAGTACAGCAATGAGAATTGGGAAGGAGCAAAATCATGCATCATAATACTGCAGGGAGCAGTAACATACACTAGTTGTTGACAATAATTCTATTGAAGCTAAATAATAATGCAACAATTTGGTTCAAAGGAACAGTTGATGATGACTGCACAATACTATTAAAACCATCAGTCATATATTAATGAAAGAGATGTGCATGCATGGATCTGGAAAATGTGTACAAATATCTCCCAGAGATCCATATATCTCATTGCTAAACATCTTAAAACCAATCTCGGACAAGACGTCAA
The DNA here is from genome assembly GCF_036971445.1 of Narcine bancroftii. NCBI lineage: Eukaryota > Metazoa > Chordata > Chondrichthyes > Torpediniformes > Narcinidae > Narcine > Narcine bancroftii. The sequence continues at coordinate 186,460,124 of NC_091474.1, forward strand.
AGGCGAGCTGACAAAAATTATTTCTCCATAAATGTAAGATAACTAGAATAAGCTTCATTAATGCATCAACAGCAGAACTTTAAATTTTGTGGCGTCAGGGGCATTTCATCTTACTGATGTTTCCAGCTCCATTTGGTGAAAGAAGGCCAAAAAAATGATATTCACAAGGAAGTGCAAACCTTGGCAAAGAGTGCAGCAAGTTGAGGATTGCAGAATCTTTTACTTGTTCAAAACAAACACACTCTGAAGGACAGAACTTTAATAAAAAAATTCTGCCTATATTCTCAAAATACTAGCTTGACAGACAAAAAAAATTGCACATGAGAAGTAGATGGAAATTAATACCAATTATTTATCCTATAGTTTGGAAGTACTGTTGTTGATGGCTGGATAAGCCTGTCCAACATTTTATCACTGACATCAGTTCACACCGTGATCCATAATGTGAATATTGCCCTCTTGGACTAGCTGTACTTTTGTGTTCTAATAACCTTCGATTTGAACCAGCAGAAACTGATCCTAAAACATGAATTTAATCAATAGATATAAACGAAACTGACACTATTCAGCAAAAAAAAGGGCAAATTCAATGATACATAATTTGCCACTGCAGTCTGCCTTTTGTTAGACTTCCCTTTCACACTTTAAATCCTTAAAATCTGTGTCTGGCAAGTTGCTTTAAGTGCGAAGTGATAACATCATGGAGAATAAATAGCCACCTGGAGTAAGAGTAGCTAGGGAAACAATAATGGATATCCTTAACAAGCCAGATTGAAGGATACTGTTGAAATTATTAATGGAAGGACTGAAAGGGAAGTGATATTTGGACCAAGGAAAAGTGTGGATGAACTATGTGAAACCAGGTGTCGAGTGATAAATAGTAGGAAAGATTCAAATAAAAAAAGACAAGCCTTATATTTTCAACTGTTTTAACATTAAAAATCAGAACATTGAAATGAGCAAGACAAATAATAGTTGCTAAACACAGCAACTTCATGAGCTCTAAGTTGAGGGAGAAGGCAAAAAGCACTAAAGCACTCTCGTAAAACTATTGGCAAAGCAACGCAAGACAAATGATACCTGTGGTACAGAAATGCTAGACAATGACACCTCCAACAAAGGAAAATCCAGTCATCAATCTTTGACATTTCATGACACTGCCATAATTTAATACAAGTACATCAACATCTTCAGTTTCACCAGAAACTCAAATGGATCAGCCATCTAAACACCACTACAACAGGTCAGTGATGAGGTATCCTATAGCTCATCTCCGGACATGCAAGAGCTGTTTCAACACCTGTAAGGTACAAGTCAGGAGCATAACTGAATATTTTCAAATGGCCTGGATGACTGCACTTCCAAATGTAATCATAGTTCAACACTATTCTAATCAAAGCACCTTCTTCATTGCCCCTCCTCCCCACCCCCAACCGCATCCTCCCCCCAAACTACCTGCATGATTCATCCCCTCAACCTGCACTGAACTGTGGCTGCAGTATGTGTCATCCACAAAATGTAACTCCTTATCTTTCCTACCCAGAATGGCAGGACTTTCAGGTGAATGGGAACCTTATCGTGGTTCCTCTCTTTATTGTCAACCAGGCTTACATCCTGGAACTCCCTATCCATCTCGAGGGTGGGAACCCCTTCTCCAGGAGAACAGCGGCCATTCAAGCAGATAACCATCCCAAAGGCAGTTGGGAATTTATTTAAAAATCTTGAACATTGACTTTTGGGCTAAACCAGTCTATTCTAATTTTGGATCAAGTTGCTTGAATATTTTCACATACGGTAAATACAGATTAATACCATTGACTTCTGCTATTATTTTAATGATATATTATATATAGAACATTTCATTCCATCCCTGAATTTTTTTCTCACATATAAAAGGGAGTCAAATTTTAGCACTTTTAAGAACAATACTGTTCACAAATAATCAACCTATTCAATGATAACCAAACTGTTTCCAATGCATTTATAATGTGAATGAATGTCAAGGAAGCATATAGTCCTTTCAAACCAAACACAATGTTAAAGACCATATTTCTTAGTGAAGTTATCTATCACATTTTAAAATGCTAAGATTCAGAGCCAAAAATGCATTCATTTCTCAACTCCTCAAATTGTACATCTACTCGACCTCAATTTAATATTATTTACTTCAATTTTATCCTCAAAATAGCAAACTAACTCAAGAAATTTTGTTTTAGCAGCGAAATATAATAAGAGGATCCAAAAGTCCAAAGGATAAATTGTTTGCAATAACACTGCAAAATAAATTCCATTCAACAAAAAAAAATTAAACTCATAATAAGGCTTTGTTAAGGATGAGTTCAATACAGAAACCACAAGAATGTTTTATTACTTTTTGCTGCACTTTAGTAAGTTAGCACTACATTTACAATTCCATCTAATATTAATTACAAATGCTACTGCAATATCCATGGCTCTATTACTTCTTACATCAAGTGACAGATAAAAACAACAAAACTACTGGCATACAAAGAAAATATGATTATTTTTCTGATTAACAGAAGGTATTCACTTTGTGGCACACATTTACAAAGTCCAGTATACTGCGAAGTTTTAATTGCCTGAAAGTTGAAAAACCAACAAGTACAACTTACATACACCTGCTAAATATTAAAGCTCTTCACTTGTGACCCATACTTTTAAAACATTGCCAGAATTTAGATTCTGTAGGAATGATCTATATTTAAATTTAGACATACAACACCCTAACAGGCCATTTCGGCCCACAAGCCCGTGCCGCCCAATTAACCTATAACCCCCCCTCCCCCGCTACGTTTTGAACAGTGGGAGGAAACCGGAGCCCCCAGTGAAAACCCACACATACACAGAGAGAATATACCAACTCTTTACAGACAACACAAGATTTGAACCCCAGTCCTGATCCCTGGTACAGTAATCTCATTGAACAAATTTTTAAAATCAAATTTTCTGATCAATTTTCATCAAAATATTCACAAGGGCACATGTACAATGAATATCAATAAATTATGCAGAAAAATAATATTGACCAAAAGCTCACTGAAAATATGACCAAAAAACCTGAAGGTAACTCCTGGAGGTTGAGTTTTCACCTTTAAAGGGCACATCAACATTATTTCCATGAGTCAAATTCCAAATGGGTCAATATGAGTTATTTTATTAATTTGCTCCTGAGATGTCTCATGGGTAGGATAGGTTGGAGTTTAGAAAAGTGAGAGCAGTCTCGATGATGTACAAAAATATCAGGAGGATTGGTTGTTGATAGACTGAAATGACACTGTAATGAGGGCAACAGCATTCTGATCAATGAACAAAATGCTTCAATACGTAAAAACAATACAACTGAAAACTAACCCAACAGGTGAGATATTTTCAAGTATTATCTCTGGAATTATCTATCAGCCAAAATGCATTCACACTCAGTGAGGTTGACGAAACATGCTCAGTTTTATTAGTCTTATGATTGAATATCCTGCATACAAACACTCCGGGGTCTTTGATGACAAGTAAGGGCCATGTAAGATCATGAGGTCCAACAACGGTTGTGGGATTATACCGAAATTGTTGGTATCCATTTCCAAAAAGCATTTAGTCAGTTTGATTTAGAGACTTAAATAACATCCTTCACTTTCACTGAACTACATCTTCCTGTGCATTAAACAGTTCTGCAAACCCCCAAATGTGCAGGCATGATTCCATCATTTGATTCTCCGTCCTACATCTCAGACTGATGTCTTACAGATGCTGGTGGATTCCCTATGCTTTTCCTGAACCATAAAAATTATAGAGTTTTAGAACTAATTCATTCTCAAGGTGATCAACATCAATATAGTGTTATCTTCAAATGTTTAGTGTTCCATCCTCCTAACTGTTCTTTATTTTTCATCAGATCACCATCTTGGCTATTCTGTCTTCCATTAATTACCTTACAGATTAAAAATGCAAACTCATTAAATGTCAGGCATTAAACTTAAAATAAATTGTCGGATATTTCATCATTTCTTAATGATATCTATCTTGGACTTCCTTCATAAGCTAGCCTTACCATTTTTAAATGCTACTTAAATATAATTTTTGTTCACTCAGATGGCAATCATTTTTTTAAAATTCTACTAAAAACTATTACAGTTTACCTTATTTATTACGCCTCCCTACAGGTTTTACAATGCACTATTTTAGTATTATCAGAATGCAAAAAAGTTTCACTGAAATTTACTTTAAAACATTTCATAACATCATGAGTAAGAAATTCTCAAGAGAAAGGTTTAATTCATAATTAAGTGCAAAGTTTGAATATGCCTTTCTCACAGATTACACCCTTCATAGCAGCTTCTACATTATGTGATGCTCTGAAATGCATAGAAGCATTATACAAACAAATTATGCTTTCATTTAAATTCTGGTTGCAATGCACTGGAAAATGAAATGTCAGTCAATCAACAAGTTATTCACAGTTAAGCACCGTGAGTTCAGTTATAATCTTTAAATCATCCTTTTATAAATGAAAAGTGGAAAACATCATTTACCCCAAAACAAAAAACAAATTAGCAAAGTCACATTTTTATAAATGAGTATATTGCTTACACATTCCCATGGCACATAAGATGCCAGGAAATGTCTGCAATAAAATGTACCAAGCACGATAGTATTTGTCCATGTCACAAATACATGCAGCAAATCCACGCCAGTGTAAAATAGTTCAACACAATCCCTCATTTGGGCGCTAAGTACATCAATTTTTATCTTAATAACATATCAGGAATCATTATGCCGGCCAAGCACACACAGGTGATTGCATGCAATAGTAAAGAGGGCTAAAGATGAATCTTTCATCATCTCATGTTATTGCTTCTTGCCACCAACACATCCATCACCCAGCTGCGACAGCTTGAAATGATGATGCTGGACCTTCACGTTACTGCTCCTTGAACTCTGTCTCATCCATCCTTTGCATCACATGAGATTTTGTTAAATATCATCTTACCACTGCAATATTGTGGAAAGATGTACTAGCTTTAACTCTGTAATGATCCAAGTGCCATGGCTGATAAAAAAGTGATTTTTAAGCTGACTCGTAAAAGTCTCTGCATATGTGATTTGTGAAAGTAACTGAAAAAAATGCACCCGCATAAGCTCTTCATTTATATGCAGCATTTCAAATGTGTCCCTAAATTTTAATAGCACATTATATCGTAAGGCTGCTGTCACCTTAATATGTTCAAAACGAGAACCTCGAGCCTCTTTTTCACTTTAATTGGTGTTACAACACTGGAAATATGCATCCAAAATATTTCCAAACATAAAATTCAGCTAATTATTAACAAAAATTGACAATATATTTTTGCCTGAATCTATTTTTCATACACCAATTTTAATTATTTCAACATAAATGGAACCAACTCGATTCTCACAAAATGTAGTTTTCTGCAGGATAGACATCAAGAGACTAAATACTTGAATTCCACTTCATTTGAATGTGGTTATAAATGTTTAATAAATCAAAATGATCAAAATGCTCCCAGTGGCAGGTAGGATTTCAGTTTCCATTCAAATCCCCTTTAATATATGGCTTCTCTGACATCTCGTATTTTCTATCATCAACTGTGAATTTCAAATGACTTCTTTTCAATCACTTCCATGCTTCAACCAATCCAAACCCATCACCTCTGTTCTCTTCAGCCATCCTTCACTGCAGGTATTCATGCCGAATCTTAAGCTCTTCCAGCAACTGCTCAGAGCAGTCAGGTACAGTTATTTTCCCTTTCAGAAAATGTTTGTTAAAACTGTCCACATCCTTAAAGATTCTTTTAACACTCTCTCTCTCTCTCTCTCTAGTTATTTATCTTTGCATCTTAGCCACTTGGTCCACTTAGATAAATGCATAATTTCCAGAAAACCTATTTTTCAATAAAATTATTATTCCAACTGAAGCAGGCTAAGCCAAAAGGTAATATTTTCAAAAGGTATTTTCCCATCACTGAGAAAAGTGACCTGGGGTGTGCTAACTGTAACACATTATGAAAATAAATTTTAACCCAATTAGATTTTTGATATCTGTAGATTAAAAAAAACAAATGTACCTTGTGAGTACTTTGCCCATCCATGATTATTTAAATTTGAATAAATTCATATATCCCTTTATTGTTGAAAAGATTATTGCCAAAAGGCAACTTAAAAGTTAAGAGCTCCTTTTAATGCTGCACATGAATTTACATTCTACCTTCCATCCGCAGGGAAAATTTCATTATCACACTACTAAAATCCTTGAAGCAGAACATGAAAATGGAAATTAAGTGCCCATTTTGTGCTCTACCGGGAGTGGCATAGGCACACAATAAAAACAGATAATATGAGGAATGAATGAATGATTTTTTTTTTAAAAACACAGCCACTACGTACCAGGAAATTATTGCAATTTTCCTGGAATGCATGCTGTGTGAAAAGGTCAGAACAGGAATGAGGGTGTCTCCAAGACCCTGAGTAAATTTCCCGGAATGTCTGCAGCCTAGTTAACTTCAGGCATTCCGTGAACGGGCTAAGGAATAGCACATATCAATGACATGCACTGCAAGTCCTGCCTATTTAATGACTGCACTTCTGATATACTATCTAAACTGGTGTAAGAAAATGGAGATTTCGAGTTGGTGTGTGAACAACCAATGCCAAGACAATGGACATTCTTCAGACTGGTAAAATTACACATATTTTATCTAAAAAGCTTCCCAAAGAACAGAATCAGCATTTTAACATAGTCCAATATAGCAGCTGCTTAGTTCAAGTTTAAATTTATTCCCCAGGATTCAATGTGAAATCTAAACATCTTGACATGCGTGCCTTTTGCAAAAGCTTGATCAACCTGGCCACAGTCTCTGCTGGAAGGCTGAATATCACTGAACTCAAGTGCAGCACAAGCAACAATTCATGATTAATCACCAGTAAAATAAATCTTAAAATCTATTTACATTGCTTGAACTTCCAACAAACCAATAGTGATTTGAACAAAAAAAGTGATGAAAATTAAAACCAAAGAAAAAAGTTCTCCTAGCATCCACAGATGAATGATATTTGCAACGCTATTTAACAGCCTGCTTCCCAAGCCAAATTAAAATTGGACTGATGACTTACAGGTTCTCAGCGAATTTGTTAGGTCAGAGGCCTGCAACTTGATAATCAAAATAATATAGAGAAAGGATCTCTATATATCACATTTTTAGTGCTTCAAGTTGTCTTTCCATTATTATTTTTCTTTACTAATATATTTCATGCAGCTACCAATGTATGCTTTTACAAACATGAATGTTAATGTCAAAAAAGACATTAATATCAACACTGCTGAATAAACAAATCTCAATTATCTCTAATGCCCTCCCAGGAATTTTAATGGGAGTGCAGAGATCTAATCCATGACAGTCATTTATTCTCTGCAAATGATTAACCATTATTTGTCCAGCAAATAATTTTCTATAGTAGTGTTTTCAATAAGTTAAAAGTTTCATGAGAATATGAAATTAGTACCAAATAATATTTGCAGAAACAATGGCACCAAGATTTTTTTTATTTGAGAAAGTGGGAAAGACGTCCAGGTCCCAGCAAGGCACAAATGGGGCCTTCAACTCAAGTATTATTTTAGAGGTGGCTCAGAGACAGTCAAAGAATTCAGAAAGACCAGTAGGAGCAGCTTTAGATATCCAAGCAATGAGAAAAACAGGACTGTGATTTGGGTGCATTTGAAAGCTACCTGCCTTAAGCACTGCCAACCAACCAAGTTTATTGTCCTTTATTTCATCACATATGAAAAATTCTTCTTCTCACATGGAAAAAAAATCACAGGCTGAATGATTTAAAAGGAGAAATTATAAGGTTAAAAACAAACTCATCAACCAAAAATTACATGTGCAGGGAATACAACCTGGCCATTTCAGGAATTAGACCAATAAATTTTCTCTGAACTGCTTAAAATGCATTACTATCTTTCTAACACTGTGCATGACATTCTATAGTCTCAGCAATGCCCTAAGTAACTTAATTCAAATCTTTGAGCAATAAATACTATCTTAATTTTAGCGTGAATTTTAGTGTTTTGCAAATCAAAATTTTGAAGACACTCACATCCCTCTACATCTCAGAACTCTGCAATCTCTCATCATTTCAAAAAGATGCTTTTAAAAAAATGTATCCTCCCAAAATGGAAATGTCTCATTACCTTACAGTCTCAATATCAACACGTCTCAATATCTCTTTGTAGTCTCCTTATACTCTCTTCACAAATTACTCACCTACCTATCCATATGTCATCAGCAAATTTGGCAACCACACCTTCACTGGTCTCATCCAAGTTATTTCAATAAATCACAAAGAAAGAGCAGGTGGTGAATGCTTGTTAATCACAGCTGATCTGTCTGGAGATGGTCCAAACAGAGGAAGATGAATAAGGACACAAAAAAAAACTAATCTGTGCTGGAACGGTTAAATGCAGAACACAAAAGTTGTAAGAGACCAGAAATAAAAGAGAATGCTGGAAATATTTTGCATCTGTGGGGAGAGAAAACAAAAAGTTTTAACACAAACAGGAAAGGCTGGTAATTTGAAATTGTAGAATTAAACATGCATAAGCAGACCATGAGGTCTTGGTATCCAATCTTACATTGGGCTTCATTAGAATAATCTAAGAGGTCAAAAGCAGAAGGTTTTAAGAAAAAAGACAAGCATATTGTGAGCATCGACTGTAGTAAACAAAACTGGAAGTAGTGAAAGCTAGGGGCTGCTTCATCTGAAAGAATCATATTGATCTCTTGACTAGACATTTTCAACCGTTTTTGGCTATGTCCATTCTCATAACCACCCTGCCCCCCCCCCCCACCCCAGGACTATGCTCAAAGTTCATGGGCCCCCTTCCCTGTGAAACAGTTAAGTTTTGGTTTCTTTTGCACTTCTCTCTTTCTGACTATATAAAAACAAAAAAAAAAATTATATTGCATGAGGTAAAAAGAAACAAGGCTTTTATTTAAATGTGCTGTGGTCCCCAATGAGAAACGTTCGTCTACTCTAGACAATGGAAAGGGAAAAGCTTATAAAAGGCAGATATTGCATCCCTTGCAACAGAAAGGAATTCTAACCTTGCTCTAGTTAGAAGATGGAAATAGATTTTACGTTGTCGAGAACCCTACCAATTAACCCAGAGTGAAATCTAGCACTTTCTTGTGGTTAATTTCTGACTTTTCCTTTCCCTCTCCTGATCTTGCCTGTGTTTCCATCACCAATGATAAATTGGCAACAAATATCCATTACAAACCATAGATTGTCAACACTACCTGTTCGACTCCATTCCATTTTTGCAGTTTTTCCAGTTTTGTTGTACTAAGTATCAGATTTTTCACGCTTGTGCTTCTGAAATGTCTTTGTTTTGGATTAACCTGCATTCAAATGAGACACCAACAGCAGACACGTCTATCTCTCTGTCCCGTCTACCGTTCCAAACATATCACTCCTTCCACTACTCCCTGGATTGGTATTTCTTCTCCTCTAACTGCTCCCCTGCACATTTTGCCATAGAATATTCATCACTTTCATGATCTTGCAAACTGAATAATCTTTGCAATTCACTTGCACTATTCCAGTCCAGTTGACTACATTCAGTAATTATGGAATAGTCTCCTTTAAAGTGAAGACACTAACTATAGTCCGGTTAATGCCTGTGCAGAACAACTCCCTGCATTGTTCAAGATGACACTGAACTTGCTGTTGCATGTCATTGACATTCTCTATCCCACTCCCACCATGATCTCCCATTTGCCTTTTACACTGTTCCAAATGAATCCAAAGTAAGGTCGTGGGACAGCTACTCATCTTTTATTGAAGCACACTGCAGTCCCTAATCTTAATTTCAGGTAATCACCTTGTTTCACTAACAATACTTTCAGTTTTTTGATGTGGTTTCATTTTCTTTCTTCTGCCCATTGTCATCATTCACCATCTTCACTGTAAAAGTATACCGCAGTGTTTGTGAAACCTGCAATCCCTTGCTCTATTTTATCACAGATGTTCCCTTTGTTCTCGCTACCTCCCTTTGCTCTGCAACTGAAAACATGCAGGTTTTTTCACTTTTTCAGTTCTGATAAAAGAACACCAATCTTGAGCTGTTTTTCTCTTTCTCCAAATGCTGCCTGACCTGATGGTTACTTCCAACCCTCTCTTTATTTCACCAACTTCTTATATTTTTTTTCCCACAACTCAGAAATCTTTACCGTACAAAGCATAAGTTAACAATGCTATCACTTGTCAAATTCTGGAGATGTCAGAACTGAGTTTCACACAGCAGATCATTCTCGTTTTCAGCTCCTGTTGATGTGAGAATCACATTTTCAGAAATGCCATGTCTAAACAAAGCACAAGATCAAAATTTCAAGCTAATATTTAAGCTTGAGAGGCATAAGCTTAAAAAAGGTAATTTATAATTTTAAAAAAGTACATTTCAACATAATCATGTCAAATATCTTATTTTGCTTTCAAATGTATTTTGTATATCGTGTTTAATGCATTCAGAAGAAAATAGCACATGATGTCACTTTGATGAGAATTACGACAGAAGGAACAGATTCTCCAAGACAGCAGTTAACCTGTGGAATTCTCTGCCCAAGAAAGCAGGAGAGGTTGTCTCATTGAATGAGTTTAAGACACAGGTAGTTCTTTGAGGAATAGGGGTAAGAAGCATGATGGGTGGCAAGTGGAATTGAGTCTATGGTCAGATCATCATGACCTAATTGAATGGTGGAGCGACTGGATGGGCCAGTTCGCCTACTCATGCTCTTGTTGATATTGGCTACGTCATACACATTGTACAACATACATATGTACCAAATTTATTTGCTGCAGCTAAAAAGGTACAGTGTGAAAAATATAAAAGCATACATTAATTAAATTAAAATAATATAAAACATTGTATAGATAATTACCACAGTGCAAGAAAAAAAGTGGCTTAACAATAGTGCAGATAAATCATGGGGGGGGGGGGCAGTGATGGTGGATTATTTTCCCTTTCAAAGCGGGCACATAAGACACCTCAAAGAATTTGTTTTTTGTTTGTTAGCAGAACTGACATGAGCAAATGGTACCATAGGAACTTCAATTTTAAAACATTCATTGACAAAATCCCAGTTTAAGTGTTTGCACTGCAAAACATACCAAAAAAAAAACCAAAGGACAAACGTGCAACAGCTTGGGGAGGTAAAAATATCAAGATGTGAAGTGTATACAAAAATGTGACAAGACACTATTTATCCTAATAGATGAGAATGAACATGTCATGTCTTCATCTCTATTTTCTTTTTTCTCTTAAGTTTGCAAGTGTGAATACACAATGGCAGAATGCAGATATATTAGCTTAAATTTAATAAAATTTGCACAAATTACACCCAGTCGATGTTTGACAGATAACTTAAAACATTAGATTACCTGAATTGATAAGGATGTTAGCTGACCAGAAATATCACTGGGTATCATCTTTTAAATCTATGAACCCCGCTGTCATTGAGCTACCTCTCCTGCAATGCACAGAATTGAGACAATTCAAAGTGACTCTATTTGGCCCCAATTAGGTGCATGAAGGAAAAAATATATAGCTTACACATCTTTTGCTTTAGCTTAGATTTCAGTAAAATTACAATAGTTGCTTATGGGAAGTACATCAGCTTCCACAAATAAACTTTGGTCCAATATTTAATGAACATACATGTTCAATCAATAACTGAAATAATCTTCACTTTGTGTCCCTGATAGAGCTTCTTTTTGCCAATAATTAAACATGAACAATACTGGTAAACAGTTTATCTCATGGAATTAATTCTTCTGAGCCAGCACACAAAGGAAATCAATAAGAAGGCTCATCAAAGCTTCTGTTTAATCTGTGTGAGTTCTGAGACAACACATGGATGAAGGAAAAGGTTCTTTACTTTAAAGTTGTTGTGAACAGCACCATGAGGCTGCAAGTCTCCATTACAGCTCTGCATACCTTGTATCTCCTGCTCTGTGTCAGTCCCTGGTGGCAGCCAAGTATTATCAAACAATAAGCCATTGCTAGTTGCATGCAACCATGATGTATCATTACATCTCTCTTTCTTAAAACATAAGTAGCTTACTTTTAACTAACATGTTTTCTTTGTATAATGCTGCAATTTTAACTTTAGCACCAAGAACTTACATTTTCATTATCATCAACAGTTAACATTTTTTAAACTACCTTTGTGCGTTCTCATTTAGATACACTAAAACTTGAAGAGTGAATAAGATAGCACTACTTCATTCTATAACAGGAGTCTTTAAATTTGCTCAATGAGTTTCTTAGGAGGATTCACGTGTCTTGACAATCTTCTGATTGATTGTCCTTGAATCGGAGTTGTTGCCTCAGATAATGTCTTCTCAGATGTGCATTCAGATTGTTCAACATCATCATCTTTGTTTGCCTCTTACTTTATGAAGGCATTCATGTCTTCATCCATTTTGGTGTTTGTGGACTCTCTCGTGTTAACAGCTCTAGATAACGTGTCTGCTGTGTAGATTAGCTTACCCTGAGTGTACAATACATTCAGTGTATAGCATTGCAGCCTAATCATCATTCTTTCTATTCTAAGTAGACATTCATTTAATGGTTTTTGGAACAATGCAATCAAGGGCTTATGGTCAGTCTCTACACTGATTGCTTGTCCTGCCACAAACTGATGAAATCTTTCACAGGTGTATGTAATGCTGAGCAGCTCCTTTTCAATTTGAGCATATTCTGTTTCCATGTCTGTCATTGAGCGTGATGCATATGCATGGGTTGCCAATCATCATATTTTTTGCAGAAGTATAGCACCAAGCCCTCTATGTGATGGGTCTAATGATATCTTGATGGGTCTCGCTGGGTTGTAAAACCTCAGAACTGGTTCCTCTATGAGAAGTTTCTTTAATTCGCTCCATGACTTTTCATATTCATGATTCCACTCCCATTTAATGTTCTTTTCTATTAGTCTTCTCAATGGAGCCATCTTTTCTGAGAGGTTGGATATGAATTTACTCATATAGTTGACTATTTCATTAAACCTCTGTATGTCCTTTTTGCATTGTGGCCTTGGTATGTTCCCAATGGGGGACACATTTTTGGGATGTGGTCTGATGGCCTCATTGCCAATAATATCTCCTACAAATGTTAGATGTGTCACCCCAAACTGGCACTTCTCTCTATTCAGCTTCAGGTTTGCTTTCCTTGTTGCTTCCAGTACTTTTCTTAGTCTCTCATCATGCTCCATTCTTGTATGATGTCATCCATTGAGGTTTCAATTCCGTCCAGGTGCTCATAGACAATATGGATATTTTGTGATACACTTCAGGAGCTGAGGCAATTCCGAATGGTAACCTTAGGAATCTGTATCTGCCAAATGGACTATTGAACATGCACAATCTTGAACTTGCTTCATCCAATTTCAACTGCCAAAATCCTGATGATACATCTAACTTACTGAAAAGCTTTGCATTTGCAAACTGACATAATTTCTTCACTCATCGGAAGCTTAAAGTGTTCCCTCTTTATTGCTCTGTTTAGATCTCTTGGATCCAGGCAAATTCTAAGCTTTCAATTCTTTTTGTCCACAATGATGAGTGAACTCACCCACTGTGTTAGCTCATCTATCTTCTGAATGGCCTTCCATCCTGTCCAACTCTGCTTTTAGTTGTTTTTGAAGCGCAAATGGAACTTTTCTGCATGGATGTATTATCGGTGGCACACGTTTATCCACTCTGATTGTGGGTTCTCCTGGAAGGCAGCCGAGACCCTGAAATAGGTCATTGTTATCTTTCTTGATTTCATCATAGACTGTCTCTCCTTCGCTTTGCACCATGAGGACTCTTTTCACCAGGTTCAGTTTCTCATAGGCTGTTAAGCCTAGTATGGCCTGTACATCCTTTGGAACCACCATGAATCAGGTTTTTGTCCTTGTGTTTCACTTTGACCATGCATTCTCCTTGCACTGGTATATCAGTACCTGAATATCCCTTCACCTTCATTTTTGTTCCATACATCTTTTATCTCGGTCTAATCTTCTTAAAATCAGTCTCTGATATTACATTAATTTGCGCTCCATTATCCAATTTAACAGATTGGATTTTAATTTTACTTTTAATCTCAACATCCAGTCTGTTTTATTTCTTATTTTCAGTCACAACATCTCCATAGAATTCCTCTAACTCTCTTTCATCTACTGCATGAACCTTGCTTTGTTGCACTTGGTTCCTACAGCAACAGGCATAATGATTGTTTTTGTGGCACATATTGCATGGTTTTACCATATGCTGGACATTTTTGGTAGATGTGTACCACATCTACGAAATGGATTTCGATCGTCCCTTTTAATTTCCACTTTGGCTCACTTTTTGTTAAACAGTTTATGTCTGTTCTTGCTCACTGCATCCACGTTGCAACTAGTTTCACTGAACAGCTCTTTTGCCTTCAATTTTACACTTTCTGCAGCTCTACAGAGTGTTATGGCTTTTTCCAGGTCTAGATTTTGCTCTCTTAGCAGTCTTTCCCTTAGACTGGAATACCACACACAAGTCTGTCATTTATCAACGAATCAGCAAGTCGACCAAATTCACGTGTTTTGCTTCTGTTTCTCAATTCTGTCACATACTGATCAATACTTTCTTCCATTTTCTGTATACATGTGAAAAATCTGTGCCTCTAACGTCACGTTATGTTTAGGTATGTAGTATGCCTCAAACTGTTCCATTATATTTTCCAATTTTATTTGTCTCCTTCAGCAACAAATGTGAAACTATTATACACCTCCTGGGCTTCATCACCCACGCCATGTAAGAAAATGGATGCTTTTACTTTATCACTTTACTCGTCACCTCCAACTGCCACTAAATACAATCCAAAATGCTGCATAAATCTGTTCCAATTTTCAGTCATATTACCTGTCAGCTGAAGTTTTTCTGGTGGATGTAATCCTTGCATTTTTCACTGTGTTAGCTTCTCTTCACTGATCAGTTGCTGACTTTAGATTTTACCTTTTAAAGTATTTCCTTCATTCCACTTCTGACACCATGTTTCATCTTGTAATCATATGTGTGAGTTCTTAGACAACACATGGATCAAGGAAATGGTTCTTTACTTTAAAGTTGTTGTAAACAGCATCATGAGGCTGCAAGCCTCCATTACAGCTCTGCAAACTGTGTCTCCTGCTCTGTGTCAGCCCCTGGTGACAGCCAAGTATAATCAAACTAAGGCATTGCAAGTTACACACAACCATGATCACTATCATTACAGCTTCTAGTTTCTAACAAGTTGGAGAATATTTGGCAGGTGTACTATAGAAAGGATAACCACTATTATTTCATGACTTGGTTTGGTAATTCAAATGCCCAGGAACATAGAAGGCTGCAGGAAATAGCAAACCTTTCACAGCTTTCACCTCCCATCCACTGAAATCATCTCTGTGAAGCACTGCCTCAAGGGGGTAACTAACATTAGAAAGGACCATCATCTCCTTAGTCACAACATCTTCTCACTGTAAACTTTGGCCAGAAGCCTGAAGACTCGTACCTTTTGGTTCAAGGACAGATTTTTGCCCAATAAGCCTTTGAGCTTCCCTTTATTACCCTAACCATTAACGACTGTAGCACACAAGAAGATCCGCCTGCTCTATTGAAATGCCACTTTTTAAATCTGCACTAAATGTAGCTGTGAATATTTATTGTCTTTTATATTCATTATCATTTTGAGTTCTGAGGTAATCCAATTAATTCTATGGCTGTTATTTATTTCACACTAAATTCTTGTTTGGCTAGAGCAAGCAAGGATTTCAGTTCACATGTGCATTGTTCTTGAGTGTAATCACACTCAACTCGATCATTATTTTCCAAGCACGTCACACGTCACAAGCACATTTGAATGCCACGGCACATGGGATAAAAGATAGGGCCATTCATAAGTAAGAAAAATTGATTGCACAAAATGTGAAAAACTCACAGATGCTCACAGATGATTACAAGGAATGAGGTTGGGATGGGTTAAATTGATAGTGGTAAAGGTTTACAGTAAAATTGCTGCTATCCAGGACCTACAGGGATTGTGGATGCTGAACTTGTGAATTTTCCTGTTGCCTGAGACACGCTCTTACAATGGCTAACTAATATACCAGCATTAAGAAAACACAGTTTAAAAGACAAAAGACAGTGCAAGGTGCAGTGATTGAAAAAAAAGGTCCTTAATTATGTAAAGTTCACTTTAATCAGGTAATTCCTGTAACTTACAAAATTTAAATTTGAACCCAGGTCGCCGGCGCTGTAATAGCGTTGCGCTAACTGCTATGTATACAGTGCAACCATCAAAATTAACACTCCTCTCCCAAGTTTACAGATAAAGCCTTACTAATATACTTAGCAATATAAAAATAAAGATAAAGACTCTTACGAGGCAGTGATAGGGAGACATTTTGTGATAGTCACCCCAGCGGCAAGTAGCATCGTTCAGATCTTCATCCTGAGCACCACCATTTTATTCAAACAAAACTTTATTGAAACTTTATTCAAACAGCTGCTGTGGGCTGGGGACGACCGGGGCACTCTGCTCCTATCATTACCAAGGGGTTGTGTATTGCTTTGGACAACATTTATTTTTACAATTTTAAATTTTTATTTATATTTGTTTTATTTTAATTTTTAAAAATGTATTTATTTGCTCAATTCATTTTTATGGTTACTTTGGTTGCTAGTTGCTTGAATTCCAGATTCTGGGGGTTTTACTGTATATAGGTCAGCACAACATTGTGGGCCAAAGAGCCCCATATTGTGTTGTAGTATTCTAGGTTTATCTCATGAGGCACAAAGGAAGAAAGAGAAAAGTGGGACTGAAGAAGGAAACATTAGATAGTGCACATAGCATGCCAAGAAACTCAAAGGGATTAAGTCCAAAAGCTAAACACTGAACTACTTTTTTTCCATTACGACGACTTCAAAGGGAAGCATAGAAAAGCAGCACAAATAAAGTAAACCGAGAAAATGAATTTACTGATTATCATCTCATCTTCCAAAATACCTCAAAGCTTGTATAGTATTTTAATAATACAAATCTACCTTCCTTTTTTTAATTATTCCTGTGGCTTGGGAAAGAGAAAAGCCAAACACTCTATTCAAACCGGGAAAAATAGTATTTGCAAAATTCTTTTACATTTGCTAAAAGAGCTGCAAACTGTGTGATAAATTTACACCTTTTTCACAAGTTTATTTTTGCTTAAATCATTCCCTTTTATGCTTAAGCCAAATAAAGATTAATAGATTTTCCACAATGTTCGAGCTTTTTAAAAAAAAACAAATTCCTTATCCATAAATTCTTTAACTTCATCTTCTTATGTGCTATTTAAAAATACAGCTTCCTTGACCATGAAAACGCAGCAGACTATATCGCCCATAGGCTTCATCGATGGAAATCTGCCACAGTTGCCAGACAAAATAGGGAAAAGGTTTCCAAAACAACTTGCCTTTCCTGAAAATACAATGGATCATGGATTTAGCAATTGTATCTGCACATTTCACCTCACCGAATTTCTTCAATCTGTTCTACTGAATTTATTTGAAGTAATATTTCCTTTTCTTTCTTTTTTAAATATTTTTATTGAGTTTAACATATAAACATAAATATAGAATTGACAATTACATAATTCATTTGTTTACAAGCACACACAAAAAAGTCAATAAAAAATATATAGCACATAATTGCTATAATACCTCAAAAGTTTTTAATTGAAATGACCCATGCAACCATGTTAAACCCATTTGTTGAAATAACTTACATAAAATAAAGGAAAAAAGAAAAAAATCCTAAAAACTAAAACTAAATTTAATCTATCCCCTCCCTCTAATCAAGGTTACCTTATAAATTAATTTTTAAAAAAATCAATAATGTGGAACCACTGGTGATCCTCAGAGGAACAGGCAATGAACCATTTAAATTCAGTTCCTATGGCTGTGATCAAGAGTAATTGGAAACAAGATTTGAATTTAACATTTTCAGATGAAGATTGGTTCTCCACTCTCAGCTTGATTAATCATTCCTCAGTTTGCACAAGACATTGTTTACTACAATTTAAGGTCAACAGAACTTATATGTCCAAACTTAAATTACCTCGTTTTTATACAGATATTGATCCACTATGTGAGAAATGTTAAATTTTTGAAGCTTCTCTGATCCATGTGTTTTGGGACTGCCCAAATTTAGAGAGATTCCAAACGTTATCAATGATTCTTAAGATTAATTTGGAACCTTGCCCGTTAATTGCTTTGTTTGATTTTTCTCGTTATTCTGATAAACTTTTATCAGCATCTCGGGAAAACGTTTTAGCTTTGACCACATTGATAGCCAGATGAGCAATTTTATTGAAATGGAAATCCCCTACTCATACACAGTGGTTCTATAATATAATGTCCTATTTAAGTGAGAGTAGAGTATCAGATTGATTAATAATTCTTCATTTTGTGCAAGGCGCTGCTTATTACAATTTAAGGTGGTTCACAGAACTGAATGGTTTTTAGAATTTTTTTTATAATTGGAAAAATTAACTATTATTGAAGTAATATTCCCAATGTTTTCAAATGACTGAAAATATGTATTGACTGCAAGACTGTAGTTTTGAGAAGCTAAATTCTTCAAATTAACAGACAAGGAAGAAACATTCTTAGATCTGTTAAACTTAGGCAATATGTCAGCCTCATTATGCGATTAAACAAGCTATATTCAATAAAAATTAATTTAATATTTCTCCAACTTCCAACGTGATACAATAAATCTGGAATTACCTTTGTGTTCAGCTTGAAGCTATCATAATCCCCAATTTTTTTTTCAGGAAGTAAACGTTTTGAAAAAAGATGTTGTCCTGTGTTAGTTGCCCCTCACAGCCATGAAATTCCAGTCAAATGAATGGGGATGTTGTTTTTTCATCAAATCCAACCTGACACAAAATGCTTTGGCAGATTTCTTTGTGCAAAAGGTGGGAAATCACTGCAGCTTGCAGTTTCAATGCTGGACATCATGATGAGCTTGACATCTCAACACATCTTTTTGAAAAAATTTGCAAACAACTGACAGCCACTTTGAGGCTTTCACGTTGATGCACAAATCTCCTGTTGCTCTCAGTTACAGTGTAAAATGCCAACAATTACTGCTCACACTGTCTGACCAAATAAGGGCCATTACAGCTTCGACACATAATACTGCAATGTTCGGAAGCCAACTCGCTTTTATTCACATTTGCTTATGCTCGACAACCCAATTACACTGTAGTACCATTTCACTAGACCCACAAGTTTTACCCCACAAAGCAATCAAATTTTGTTGTACAGTTGCACCATATGTCATGGAGTAGAAGAATTTCTGGCAAAGATTTTTGTTCCAAATGCTTTCAAATTTAAAATGATGGATCTGGCTGACCTGATCTGCTGGTTTACATGATGACAACCTATTTTACTGGCCCTCTGCATCCTGGAGTCCAGCAAAATGCTCTTGAAAGGATAGACCACTGAGAGTCTTTGTAGGGGATTGCGCTGTGCAGTCAATGAGGCAGATTCATTACAATGTACTAAAGGAGCTGAACAACTATCTGCAAGGAAAGAATTTGCACTGATACAAGGAAAAGATGGGGAACCTTTATCATCCAAATCATTCTTGCATCAAGCAAGTACAGATAAGACAGGCCAATTATCTTCCATCCTCGTTAAAACTAAAATGTAAGTACAAAATAATGGCAATCATAAAAATGCCAAAAACCAAAGCAATTTTAAAAATTAAATAATTAGAAATTATTGGGCATCACAGTTGGCGTAGCAGTGAGCACATCGCCTTTACAGCGCCAGCAATTGGGACTGGACAGGGGCTGGAATCCCAGGAGTTTGTATGTTCTCCCCATGTCTGTGTTGATTTTTCCCAGGGGCTCCCTCTCACCGTTCAAAACATACTGGGGGTGTAGGTTAATGGAGTGTAAATTGGGCAGCATGGACTCATGGGTCGAAATGGCCTGTCACCGTGCTGTATGTCTGCATTAAATTAAAATTAAATATAAATTAAATTAAATTTTAAAAAGAAATTAATTTTTTTAAGAAAAGGTTACCACTTGTTTGCTTTCCAAATCCTCACTCAATAATTTGCATTAAAATCAAAGGAAATTTTTTTGCAATGCTGGATGTGACCTGGCATAGCATCTGAAGGCCTGGCTAATTGATAGGAAAATCTCATAAAAAGTATGCTGCGGTCTGCCACTGGACTCAGTTGGCAGTCCATTGGTGGGCTGAGCAAATAGATTCTATCTTCCAAGCTTTGTAATCGCAGTATTTTTTTCTCAGCAAACCCACAATATCAATACTGAACAGTGCACTAAGATGTTGGAAACCCATTTCAAATGAACAGTAACATTTGGAGACTGCCAGTAAGATATTAAAAAATGCACACTTTCCTGAAATACAACCCACTTGATGGACATAAATGCTTAAATGAGATACTGTATATACAATGCCCTCAACATCTGGGACAAAGATACTTTTTTCCCCTTTATTTCCCCCTGTGTTCCACAGTTTTAAATTTGAAATCAAACAATTCACAAGGAATTAAAGTGCTCATTCCAGATTTTATTCAAGGTTATTTGTATTCGTATTGGTTTGACCATATATAAATTACGGCACTTTTTATTCATAGTCCCCTCATTTCAGAGTACTATAATGCTAGAGACACTTGGCTTCACAGGTGTTAGTGAGGCATGTTTAATTGCTCCATTGGTGCAGGTATAAGAGAGCTAGACTTGCTTCTAAACTTATGATCACCTTTGGAATCTGTCATTGCCATTTTTCAACATGAGGACCAGTTGTGCCAATGAAAGTCAACAAAATGTACACAAGTAACCTTGAATAAAATCTGGAATGAGCACTTTACTCACATGGGAGTTGTTTCATTACAAATTTAAAACTGTGGAGCACAAGGACAAATAAAGAAAAAAAGTGCCTTTGTACCAAACATTATGGTGGGCACTGTATATTCCCTGTTCAAGGCAAATGGAAACTTTAATTATTTTACTTCAAAAGGAGACTTTGTTCTTCGTTTTTTTTTGCAGCCGTGAAGCAACTTCTTCATCCTGCTCTCCCTCCAATGAGCATACACAACACTCTCACACACAAAATGGATCTTCAGTACAGTTAAGCCTCATAGGTCATATGCATTAAATGGTAGGCTATTGAGATGCGCAGAGCAACAAAAGGATTTAGGAGTGATGGTAGATAGTACCCTCAAGTGATACTCAGGTAGATGGTGTGGTGAAGAAGGCATTTGGAATGTTGGCCTTCATAAATCAGAGTATTGAATTCAAGAGTAGGGAGGTTATGATGAAATTGTACAAGGCATTGGTGAGGCCAAATTTGGAGTACTGTGTACAGTTTTGGTCACCAAATTATAGGAAAGATATAAACAAAATAGAGAGAGTGCAGAGAAGGTTCACGAGAATGTTGACAGGATTCCAAGGTTTGAGTTACAGGGAAAGGTTGTGCAGACTAGGGCTTTTTTTCTCTGGAGCGTAGAAGATTGAGGGGGGACTTGATAGAGGTGTTTAAGATTTTAAAAGGGTCAGACAGAGTAAATGTGGATAGGCTTTTTCAATTAAGAGTGGGGGAGATTCAAACTAAAGGGCATGGTTTAAGATTGAAGGGGGAAAATTATAAGGGGAACATGAGGGGAAATTTCTTTACACAAAGGGTGGTAGGGATGTGGAATGAGCTTCCGGCAGACGTGGTTGAGGCAGGATCATTGGTTACATTTAAGGATAGACTGGATAGTTACATGGAGAGGAGAGGATGGAGGGGTATGGACCGGGTACTGGTCAGTGGGACTAGGAGGGTGGGGATTTGTTACGGCATGGACTAGTAGGGCCGAACTGGCCTGCTCTGTGCTGTAAGTGGTTATATGGCCCATGAGGCTTCCTACATCTATTGGCAATCCAGTATCCACATGACATCCATTATGAAGATGACCTAAATGCCACCATAATCCTATGCCAGCAAAGAGCACTCAGATCAACCTGATTAAAACCAATAGCTCAGTTTCAATAACACATCCATGTTCTTTTCCCACTCCAACCAGAATCCTCCTCCTTTTCTTCACTTTATACACTCCTTTCTCTCTCCCAATCCCCTTCCCCATCCCCTGACTCTGTTACCTGGACACCACTCTACCCCAGTTATTTCTGTCTATCATCCCTCCCTCATCTGGTTCAATTGACCCAGCATTTACCAATTCAGTGGCCAGCTTGTTCCCCCATACACCACTCTCTGCCTGAAAAACATCCCCCTAAATGTTCCCTTTAACCTTTTCCCCTTTCACCCTTAACCCATGTCCTTTGGTTTGTATCTCACTAAACCTCAGTGGAAAATAGCCTATTTGCATCTTTCACTTATCCATACCTATCAAATCTTCCCTTAATCTTCTATGTTCCAGAGAATAAAGTCCTAATCTGTTTAATCTTGACGTATACCACAGTTCCTCAAGTCCCAGCAACGTCCTCGTAAATCTGCTCTGCACACTTTAATCTTATTGATATTGTTCCTGTAGTTATGTGACCAAAACTGCACATAAAACTCCAAATTTTGCCTGAGTGAAACACTCACTGTGATTGTAGTAAAAACACCAAAAGCTGAGACATTTTGGGCCTGAGCCCCTTCCTCAAGAAAAAAAATCAGAAAAGACAGGATAGATCAGAAAATCTCAGAATTCAAACAATGGGGGAGGAATCCAGACCAACATAAAGTGTAAATTGGATGTGATAAGGGTCTAATTGAGAATTTATCATGTCTGTGGAAAATTCTAGAATCTTTTGTTAAAACACGTTTGTCTGGATTTGCACAGTTTAAAAACTAAGCTGTTCTCAATGAGGACAGAGAGAACTCAGCATAAAAACTTAAGATACCAGCCAGGCAAATTGGCAGGAAGCCCAGAAGAAGGGATAACGCAGCCAGTTTGTGCAGCATACTACAGAGCACAGAACGAAGAGAGTCAGGAATACTCTAAAGGGGCCAGGCAAGATACCAATTTGTTTGCAGTTTAAAGTTGAGCACATACCCGTGATAAAGATGTGATTTCTTAACTTAATGAGGCAGCAAATAAAATATCTAAAGGGTTATCAATATTGGGACCCCAGATTTAGTTCAACATGAGTCCTCCTCAAGGAGCCTTATACCTTCCATCCAGGAGATTAGACTCCACCAGAGGGACGCCTCTGATAGAGAAAATGAGCGATGGAAATGTTCTGGTTGTTATTATGTTGATGTACTTGAGTTTTGGGTAACCCCAGCAGGCAGGGGGTTACTTTTGTGGGAAGGTGGGACATTTCAAACAGGAATGTCCCAAATTAAAGAGGGAAAGGGATGCTATCCCTCTGTTGATTTTTGGGGAGGATTAAAGGTATCAGGGGTTTCTTCCAGGTGGGACCCAACAAAGAGGATGCCGTTTTTCTGGTGGACACAAGAGGCCACTAGATCATCATTAAACGTTAGATTCACTAGTCCGCAATTAAAGGTATCGGGAGTAGGGGGGAGAGTCATGAAGACCCCTCTGATCAAGGGGGTCTGTGTGAAATATCAAGACAGGGAGGCAATTGAAGACCTGATTCTGGTTCCTCAAGCTGGGGTGAATCTAATGGGTCGAGATCTGCAAATTAGACTAGGAGTCGGTACCGCTCTAGTGGAAAGACGTATAATGGTGAAATTGTACCCGTTGAGGGAAGGAAATATCCAGGACATTGTGTCTGGGCCGGAGAGGGAAACAGGGGAGGACTGCAAATAACCCCACTCAAAATAACCCTAAAGCAGGAGTTCCAGTCAGAATGGGTGAAACAGTATCCTATTTCAGTAGAAGGACGAAGAGGCCTTCAGCCAGTTACTGAAAATTTGCTGTGAGATGAAATGCTAGAACGTTGCATGTCCCGTTATTCCACCCCTGTCCTCCCTGTAAGGAAAACAAATGAGACTTTCCGCTTGGTCCAGGATCTCCGAGAATTAAATAAGATTGTTCAGACACGACATCCAGTAGTCCCAAACCCCGATAACATATTGAATCAAATTCCCCCGGAACACGAGTGGTTTAGTGTTGTAAATTTGAAAGTTGCTTTTTGGAGTAGCCCCTTGGATGAGAATAGTTGGGACTTGTTTGCATTCGAGTGGGAAGACCCTCACTCAAGAAGAAAACAGCAGTATCAATGCACAGTCCTTCCCCCAAGGGTTTACAGAATCTCCCAATCTATTTGGACAAGTTTTAGAGCAAGTATTAGAAGAACACCCAAGCACTACAGGAACACAGTTAATACGGTATGTAGACAACCTGTTCATTTCAGGAACAAAGGAAAATGAAGTTCGTAAAACCCCATTGAGTTGCTAGACTTCTTGAGAGAGAAAGGGTTAAGAGTTTCTAAGAACAAACTGCAATTTGTGGAACAGGAAGTAAGGTATTTGGGACACTTGATTAGTCAAGAGAAAAAGAGAATCGGACCTAAACAAATTGCTGATATCACCGGTCTCCCTATACCTAAAAATCAGAAGGAGATAAAGAAGTTTCTTGGATTAATCAGGTATCGCTGACTGTGGTTAGAAAGATACGCACAGAAAATCCGATTCTTAAATAGAAAAAAAATGGGAAGCAAAAAAGAAAATGTGGAGTGGAACCTAGAGGAACAGCAGGAATTTAATCGCTTGAAGAAAGTCCTGGCTTTGCCTGATATTAATCAGCCTTTCTACTTGTTAGTAAATGTGGAAAAAGGGGTAGCTTTGGGAGTGCTAGCTCAGAAAAGAGGAGGCCAAAGGCAACCTGTGACATTCCTCTCAAAAATGTTGGACCCAGTATTATGAGTGGCTAGAATGCATTCAATCAGTAGCAGCCACGGCAGTATTAGTGGAAGAAAGCCGAAAATTTACCTTTGGAGGGAGTCTGGTTGTATTCACTCCCCACATTGTCTCACAGATGGTTGACAGACTCTAGAATTTTAAAGTATGAGGTAATCTTAATGGAAAAAGATGACTTAACTATTTGTACAGATAAAAATCTGAACAGTTCACAGTTCCTGTACTCGTCAGGAGAAGATAAAGAACCAGAGGACTCAGGGCTCGACTGTAGCGAGGTGGTCGAGCTGCAAACGAAAAGTCGAGATGACTTAGAAGAGGAGCCCCTCTCGGAAGGACAACAGTGGATCATCGAGCTGTATAGATGGAAAGAGATACAGTGGATATGCTTATCGTTGATGGAATTACCGGAACTGAGGTGGAAAATGGGCGTCTACCAGCAGCTGGTCCGCTCAGTCCTGCGAGTTGTATGTCCTAATGAGAGCCCAGGAACTGTTGGAAGGGCAGGAAGGGACCATAAATACAGATTTAAAATATGCATTTGGAGTAGTACATACATTTGGGAAAATTTGGAAAGAATGGGGGATGATAACAGCAAGAGGAAAAGAACTAGCTCATGAGCAACTAATTGAAAAGACTTTGGAAGCATTAATCAAACCAGAAAGAATTGCTATAGTACATGTACCAGGACTTCAGGAGGGGAACTCACCAGAAGAGCAAGGAAATCGGATGGCTGATGAACTGCCCGACAAGCGGCACGATCAGGAACAGAGCACGTGATGACTCTGATACCTCTCAGAAAGGGCTAAAGAAGAACAAATGGAAAAAATGGGAGCAAAGAAGACGGAAGATGGAAAATGGTGGCTCCCCAATGGAAGATAATTGTTAAATAAAGAAATCACACGACAGATACTATGGGAACTGCATTCACGCTCCCACTGGGGAGAGCAAGCACTGTGTGATGCATTCTTATGAACTTACGCCTGCAGAGGAGTCTATACCCTAGCAAGACAGACAGTGAACTGCTGTGTGATCTGTTTAAAGGTTAATAAGAAAGTTATGAAAGCTATGCCTGGAGGAGGACAACCTTTAGCAATCCGGCCATTTCAGCAGATACAAGTGGATTTCACCAAACTCCCCAAAGTCCAGCGATGGAAATTGCTACTAGTAATAGTGGACTAATTCATAAGATAGGTCACAAGCAGTGGCAAAAATAATTCTGGAACAAATTGTACCCCGATATGGAATAGCCGAGTCCATCGATTCAGATTGGGGAATGCACTTCACTTCTAAAATTCACAACCTGGTCTGTGAAGCCTTAGGGATAGAATGGAAGCTGCATGCACCATGGCATCCACAGAATTCAGGAAGAGTGGAGTGAATGAATGACACTTTAAAAAGGTAAATTACAAAACTAAAAGAAGAGACTAAATTTCCCTGGACCAAGTGCTAACCGATAGCTCTTCTCAGAATTCGGACAGCCCTACGACAAGATATTAGAATATCCCCTTATGAAATGTTATTTGGACTCCATATTTGGGGCAAGTAGAAAGAATACCTACAGTCGAAAGTAGTGATGTGTTTTTAAGGAACTATTTACTGGCAGTCTTTCATTCTCTTGCAGATTTAAAAGCTAAGGGTCTGCTGGGGCAGAGCCCTCCTCTGGATTTCCCTATCCACTCTGTGAATGCTGGTGACTGGGTCCTGATCAAATCATGGAAAGAGGAAAAGCTTCAGCCCCGTTGGAACGGACCATATCTAGTACTGTTGACTGCGAAAACAGCAGTCCGAATGAAGGAAAAGGGATGGACACACGCTTCAAGAATAAAGGGACCAGTGGATCCACCACCAGCCACAGAAGGAAGGAAAGAGGAGTGAAAAGGGACACAAAACTACAATAATGAAACTTTTATGCTTACTATTTCAATTTGTACTTATACATATCATAGGTTTACGTGATGAACCCAAAAATTCTTTTATCTCTCTATGTACTAATTTCAGACCAAAATCAAACAGATTGTTGGGTATGTGTGAAAATACCACACCATGGCAAGTCAGGAGTCCCCTTAGTAGCAGTCCCTCTCTCCCTACACAAATTATTTGATATACATATACCTTGGCCAGCAACAGTGATCCAACCACTGAAGATAAATACAAAGGATGGTCGATACGACCAAAACCAACAAAGTCAGTAACTCCTCAGTCTGGAGAGTTGCTTCCTTTTGAGGAGGGACTCAAGAATATAACTTGCCTCTGCAATATAAATCGATCTGCCCCAAACCAACTAGGAGTTTCCAATTGCATGTAGAATTGGACTGTCACACAACTGCGAATCCCACAGCCTGTAAATGGCACATATTGGGTGTGTGGACGTAAAATGTATTCATGATTACCCAGGGAAAAGGAATATTGGAATTGGACAAAAGTGTTTAAATTGACCCGTACACCTAAAGGTTGGAGTGGGTGTTGTTACCTGGCCTACTTAATTCCCCATGTCCGTGTTCTTAACCAGCTACCTGGACGAGTCTCGTCTCATGGACAAAGCAAAAGAAGGGTGACTAAAGGCGATCGTCTCATGTGGACATTTTTCCCGACTCATGGAGCCTCCAGCTGGGGTTGAGATTCGAGAATTAGCAGCCACCCGAGATGAACTAGTAAATGATACGGACCTGGTGCTTGGGGAAGTCCAATCCCAAGTCTGGGCAATAACTACAGTAATGGCTGCCATGAGACTTAGAGTCCTCCAAAATTGCATGGCCCTTGATTTTATTTTAGCAGAGAAAGGGGGGACTTGTGCTAATTGGCTCTGAATGTTGCACATACATCCCAGATGAATCAGCTAATATCTCGGATTTGGCGCTCCATATTAAAAAGTATAGAGGAAAGATCCAGGAGGCTAGAGACAAATATAAAAAAGGAGATGTATGGGGTGATTGGACATGGGGAGATTGGAATTTCAGAGGTATGGAGCCATGGTTAATGCACCTTGCTATATATGGTTTAATAATTTTGGTGGTCTTATTTATTGGATTAGCCATCCTTTGATGTATTCTTTTCTTTGGCTTGGCTTCGCGGACGAAGATTTATGGAGGGGGTAAAAAGTCCACGTCAGCTGCAGGCTCGTTTGTGGCTGACCAGTCCGATGCGGGACAGGCAGACACGATTGCAGCGGTTGCAAGGGAAAATTGGTTGGTTGGGGTTGGGTGTTGGGTTTTTCCTCCTTTGCCTTTTGTCAGTGAGGTGGGCTCTGCGATCTTGTATTATCACAAGATTAATTTGCTCAGCTACTGGAGCAAAGCAGATGGTATTAAAAAACCCCATAGCAAATGAACAATGACAAATTCAACTCATGTTACAACAATTTGAGGAAACAAAAGGTGAACAATAATGCAGTTTAATCAGAAATACATGGTAAAGAGAAAAAAGGAGGAATTGTGAAAAATGATTGAATGTGATTAAACTCGCACCATTCTGTGAAAAGTGATGGAATGCAAAGTATGTAGATTAGAGCTTGAGAGTAGACAGTACTGGCTAGTGGGCCCCTTCTTATCTCGAGCCCCAAGGATGCAAGGATCTGGTTCAGGCTGGTACAATGACCTAAGGTAGTCTATAGCTAGTACTGTGCTGGCTTAATAGAGACATGAATTTTAACTTAGATGCACCTAAGGAGGGGATGAACTAATTAACATGACATGCAATGTATGAAGAGGGAGGAACTGAGTGATACCTGGATTGATGGAAGGGAGAAGGAGAATGTTGTAATGTATTGGGATTCTGATTGGAAGAAGGTAAATGAAGGTGGGGTGATGTTGAGCGCGGGACTGTACAAAAGAGCGATGATTCTGAACCTCCGGTGTGTCTCCAGACTCGAAATAAAGCTGAACCTGTTCTCCAAGACTTTGTCTCCAGAGTAGTGATTGTGAACACTTTATATTTCACAATACCATTTTAATAAAATAGGGTGCATGTCAAATGTAATCCACTTGGGCCTCGGTTATAAAGGAATCTAGGTTCCTGCTTGAAATCCAAATCCGCTTCCCCATCAACACTAACAATAAGTTCTCAATTCTCCCACAAGATGAAACATTTTCCCCACATCCACTCTCTTAAATCCACTTACTGTAAGTTCTCAAATATATCACTCAACTATTTTGTTTTTGCCTTACCAGCATCCACAAAAAGCCTTTTCAAGCTTTCCTCATATGAAAACCTGCCCATTCCTAGTTTTAATCTGGGAAATCTCTGAATTTTGCTTTCCATTAAATGTCCTTCAGTAAATAAGATGACAAACATTGTACATAGCACTTTGGATGTACTTTCACCGAAACCCAATTGAACTATTGTTGAATTAAATTCCTGAACAATGGAATAACTTTGTTATCTTTGCAAATTATTTGCGCTACTTCGTGCCAGTTTTCTCACTGAGTCAAAGATATTTTTGATCTTGTCATTTTTATTCTTTGTACCGGCACCACCTACGGCTCCTAGAACGCTTCCACCAGCGTTGTCTCCGCTCCATCCTCAACATCCATTGGAGCGCTTACACCCCTAACGTCGAAGTACTCGAGATGGCAGAGGTCGACAGCATCGAGTCCACGCTGCTGAAGATCCAGCTGCGCTGGATGGGTCACGTCTCCAGAATGGAGGACCATCGCCTTCCCAAGATCGTGTTATATGGCGAGCTCTCCACTGGCCACCGTGACAGAGGTGCACCAAAGAAAAGGTACAAGGACTGCCTAAAGAAATCTCTTGGTGCCTGCCACATTGACCACCGCCAGTGGGCTGATAACGCCTCAAACCGTGCATCTTGGCGCCTCACAGTTTGGCGGGCAGCAACCTCCTTTGAAGAAGACCGCAGAGCCCACCTCACTGACAAAAGGCAAAGGAGGAAAAACCCAACACCCAACCCCAACCAACCAATTTTCCCCTGCAACCGCTGCAATCGTGTCTGCCTGTCCCGCATCGGACTTGTCAGCCACAAACGAGCCTGCAGCTGATGTGGACTTTTTACCCCCTCCATAAATCTTCGTCCGCGAAGCCAAGCCAAAGATAGACAATGAGAAAAATGTCACGTATTCCCACCTTGTACTGCATTTCTAGATATCTATTCACTCACTTTAACTTTTTTTCCTCGTGGTAGCCTTCTTAGACGCTATCTACAACTTTCCTAACTTTGGAATATCAAAAGGATAGCACGGTTAGTATCGTGGTTAGCAGAACACCTTTACAGTGCCAGAGTTGGGTTCAAATCTCACGCTGTCTGTAACAAGTTTGTACTTTCTCTGCATGTCTGCATGGTTTTCCCCAGGGGCTCTGGTTTCCTCCCACTCTTGAGGTATAAGTTAACTGGGTGTAAATTGGGCCTGTTAGCATGATGAATGTCTAATTTCTTTTTAAAAAAGGCAATTTCAGAAGGAATAAACTGCAGATTCTAGAAATTGGTACTAAAATTTAAAATACCTCAACGGGTCAGACAGCATCTAAAGAGATGAAATTGTCAGTTTCAGGTTAATGACATTTCATCTTAACAACTGAGTATTACCCAGTGTTCTATTTTGATGACAAATGTCAGCATTTGGACTTTTCCTATCAACTTTAACTTTCCCATTGTCACCTGATATTTCCCTAATGTAATTCTCCTTGGATCTCTATGATCAGCCTTGTTCCCTTTGGAATATTGTCCCTGTCATCGTTTGCTTTTCCTACTTGCCGATCACATGCAAAATCTTTATTGTTCTCTCCTCCACTTTCTCCTCCTCCTACATTTTTAAATTCATTCAACTCCATCTTCTCCAGGATTCTGAAGATCATTGACCTGTATGTTGATCTATGTCACTCTGATTAGTACTTCCAGCATTATCTGTAGTGACTATGGATGAGAACCCAGTGAACCTATGTCTAACTAAAGGCCACCATATGAGGAATATACTGACATTTCAGACATGGGAAAAAACAAAATGAGACATTCATCAAAAAGAACTGCAGCTGCTGGAACTTGGAAACAATTCTGTTTTATCATACCTAAAATGTTCTCTCGCAAGGTCTACCTCTGTTTCTCTTTCCAAAGATGCTATCTGCCCTGCAGAGTATTTTCACAATTTTCTGCTTTTGTGTGAAAAATAAATGTTCCGTTTATTGGGCATGGCTGCTTGGAGCCTGAGCACACATTTACAAGTGCAACATATCACGGTTAGCTTTGCTAAAAGTATGGGAAGTTGGAACTAATTTATTAAGAAATGAATAAACTTAGCTGCAAGGTACGAGATTTTAACATTACTTTTCAATTACTCTGAGCCCTTGAAGATACTTTCATACCAATAAAATTTTTCAAATGCAGGACAGTTTCATAACTCAATATGATCCGTTGTAATATAAAACTTATGGCTTAGTGTACTGTGCTTGATCTAGTTTTTATTTCTTCCAGCAATAAGCATGCAAGATCCATGTTCAGAAACATGAGAAGTCGGTGCAATTTTATTTTGTAACACACCAAAGCAAAATTGCTTTAAGCATCTCCTGTCACAGACTGTTAGGAGGAGAAGTCACTAATAAAGTGTTGCCCTTTGGTCATCTTGACAATAGGCAATGCCATGCCAACTCTTATTAAATGTAATCCATATTAGTGGACCCAAATTTCTATAAAAATCATCATCTTCTGCCTCTGTATAGCCAGTTGTCACTTTTATAGCACCATTGAGCTATCTGACCTGTCAGTGCAGTTAATTTTCAGCTTAGTCTCAACACCAGGGTTCCAGGCCTTGGGGGTATTTTTCACTGCATAAACAGAATTTATTCTAGTTATTCAGATCAACATGGAGCTGCTATATAGCTGTTGTGACAGAAACTAACCAAGACATACAAGTCTTTATGATGCAGCAGTTTCAAGCATTTGTAACAGAATTTCCATTTTGATGCTGGAGTCATTTAATTAGGTGACTGCATCATCTGATCAGGATAGGTTTTTATTCCATTTCACCAGGTTTCCCCAAGACAAGTTGCTGGCTTCGGTGCCCCAAGGTAGATTTTATTGACATACCAAGTATACAATGGAGTGAAGCAGACATAATAAAACAGAAAATAAATTGCTGCTGCCTGTTGCCTCAAGGACAACCTCAATAATTGCTTATTGTCTCTGGATGTAATCATTGATTACCCAAAGCTATGGTTAAAGTGAATGTGTCATGCTGGTAAGCATTAAAAAAACAAATTCTGAACACACTTTTGTTGGCATTTTGTGTAACTAAAAATAATACTTTATTCTTTAAATATTCCACATCATCCTGAAAGCAGTAAAAAGCTTAGGGACAGACCGAGCTCAATTGATTGTGTAAAAGCTATAAATGCATTCACCTTTGTGAGAGATGGGAAAATTGATCTAAAATTATGAACATGGAAGAAACTAAAGTTCATCAGTAAATGGCTGTAACCAGTTCAAACAGGATAAGCTTGGGGCTTAGGATGCAGGAAAGCAGAGTCAGCACGATTAACATAAGAATCTTCTAGTCTTTGTGACAAGACCATAAGACTAAGATAAGGAGTGGTAAGGAACAATAGAATGTAGGAAGTTGAGGTAGTCTGGATCAGATAAGGGTCTCCTAGCCCTGGACAGAAGTACCAAGTCCTGCATATCTAATTAGCTAACCTTACACAGATTTATACATATTAAATTAGCCAACCCTAGACAGGATGAGCCAACTCTGCATATCAAGAGACTGTAGCCCCGAGAATCAGGAAGGTGTGAATAAGGACAATAACATGAAGGGACACCGACAGGATACCCCCCCCCTGGTCCTCCAAGTATACTGAAATTGCACGTAGGCAGGCAGGATTGCCTAATGCCAAACCTCTCCAGCAGGAGGCAGAAGAATGTAAGGGGGAGGGTATTCCTATACTGAAATCAACTGTATAAAAGTTGGGTGAGCCCCAGTGTATGTGTGTATTCCCAGGGTAAGGGGAAGCACCCAACTTTGCATTGTTGTAGTAATAAATGTTCTTTGTTCTCAATTTTTGTCTCGAGCAATTTCTTTAAAGGTACTTTAATTTCTAACACCTTTGTGGATTTAAAGAAAAGTAGAGCTGCAGATTGTTTCCCATTTCTATAATTCTCAAATGCATAGAACCTGCACCATCATTATTTCTTTTTAGCAAAGTAACCAACAAGCAGTAAAGCAAGCTTTAACTATCCAAAGGTTCTGCAGGAAGCCACTGTTCCAAATTTAAATATTCAACTGAAGTAGGCCACACGTTTCATACTGGAATGTGGGACCAATATACTTCCAATGCAACGTAAACGTCTCCACATTTGTCATCAGAATCTTAAAAGATGATTTTTGAGCACTCAGCAATCGTGACCATCTTCCTCCATCCATTCTGCTAGAGCTGGATGATGTCCTCACCCCGGGAAGAGACATATAAGGCAATTGAACAACTGAAAAGTGGCAAAGCAGCAGGTATGGATGGAATCCCCCCCAGAGGTCTGGAAGGCTGGCGGCAAAACTCTGCATGCCAAACTGCATGAGTTTTTCAAGCTCTGCTGGGACCAAGGAA
This sequence comes from Narcine bancroftii, assembly GCF_036971445.1. Classification (NCBI taxonomy): domain Eukaryota; kingdom Metazoa; phylum Chordata; class Chondrichthyes; order Torpediniformes; family Narcinidae; genus Narcine; species Narcine bancroftii. Next base: position 186,493,583 of record NC_091474.1, read on the forward strand.
AGCTGCCTCAGGACCTTCGTGATGCCATCATCATCACCCTGTACAAAAACAAAGGCGATCACGCTGCTCTCCATTGCAGGCAAAATCTTCGCTAGGATTCTCCTACATAGAATAATACCTAGTGTCGCCGAAAATGTTCTCCCAGAATCACAGTGCGGCTTTCGCGCAAACAGAGGAACTACTGACATGGTCTTTGCCCTCAGACAGCTCCAAGAAAAGTGCAGAGAACAAAACAAAGGACTCTACATCACCTTTGTTGACCTCACCAAAGCCTTCGACACCGTGAGTAGGAAAGGGCTTTGGCAAATACTAGAGCGCCTCGGATGCCCCCCAAAGTTCCTCAACATGGTTATCCAACTGCACGAAAACCAACAAGGTCGGATCAGATACAGCAATGAGCTCTCTGAACCCTTCTCCATTAACAATGGCTTGAAGAAAGGTTGCGTTCTCACACCAACCCTCTTTTCAATCTTCTTCAGCATGATGCTGAAACAAGCCATGAAAGACCTCAACAATGAAGACGCTGTTTACATCCGGTACCGCACGGATGGCAGTCTCTTCAATCTGAGGCGCCTGCAAGCTCACACCAGGACACAAGAGCAACTTGTCCGTGAACTACTCTTTGCAGACGATGCCATTTTAGTTGCCCATTCGGAGCCAGCTCTTCAGCGCTTGACGTCCTGTTTTGCGGAAACTGCCAAAATGTTTGGCCTGGAAGTCAGCCTAAAGAAAACAGGTATTCCATCAGCCAGCTCCCCACCATGACTACCAGCAACCCCCACATCTCCATCGGGCACACAAAACTCAAAACGGTCAACCAGTTTACCTATCTCAGCTGCACCATTTCATCGGATGCAAGGATCGACAACGAGATAGACAACAGACTTGCCAAGGCAAATAGCGCCTTTGGAAGACTACACAAAAGAGTCTGGAAAAACCTCACAAAGATTAGCATATACAGAGCCGTTGTCATACCCACACTCCTGTTCGGCTCCAAATCATGGGTCCTCTACCGGCATCACCTATGGCTCCTAGAACGCTTCCACCAGCGTTGTCTCCGTTCCATCCTCAACATTCATTGGAGCGACTTCGTCTCCAACATCGAAGTACTCGAGATGGCAGAGGCCGACAGCATCGAATCCACGCTGCTGAAGATCCAACTGCGCTGGGTAGGTCATGTCTCCAGAATGGAGGACCATCACCTTCCCAAGATCGTGTTATATGGCGAGCTCTCCACTGGCCACTGAGACAGAGGTGCACCAAAGAAGAGGTACAAGGACTGCCTAAAGAAATCTCTTGGTGCCTGCCACTGCCACATTGACCACCGCCAGTGGGCTGATATCGCCTCAAACCGTGCATCTTGGCGCCTCACAGTTCGGCGGGCAGCAACCTCCTTTGAAGAAGACCGCAGAGCCCACCTCACTGACAAAAGACAAAGGAGGAAAAACCCAACACCCAACCCCAACCAACCTATTTTCCCCTGCAACCGCTGCAACCGTGTCTGCCTGTCCCGGATCGGACTTGTCAGCCACAAACAAGCCTGCAGCTGACGTGGACATTACCCCTCCATAAATCTTCGTCCGCGAAGCCAAGCCAAAGAATTTGACCAGTTACCAGTCAATCATCACACAAAGAGCTAAAAGGTACCCTTAACTCCATAATATCTCCAGTGGGACACATATAGAAATAGATACTGAAATCGGCAAGCTCACAAAGAGACAAATTAGTATTATTTAAAAAATGAGCACAAAAGGGAAATAAATTGGTTATACCGTAGTGAAGTATTCTATATTCAGCTACTATTTGTTCCTTTTGGAGTACATGTTGTAGAATCAGTGCACACATTGTAGAATTAGTGTGCATATTGTAGTATCAGTGTACATATTGTCAAGTTGATGTGGAGTCTAATACAAGACTGACACCTCCAAGCTTACATGCTGGGTTTATATACATCACTGCTTCTGTCACATGCTCAGGAAGTGACATCATCAGTGATGTCATCAGACCAGATTAAAAATCTGTGTTGGATGCAGGTCAATTTCCCGCATTTTCCATAGCACGTCCGCCATTTTGGGAGTTGATTAGCTTGCTGATAAGTGGGTCGCCACAATACAGTAAAATCCCCGGTAAATGGTACCTATGGGGATTAGTGGATGCCAGATAAGTGAATTTTCCCGGTTGCTTGACATTGCATGTGGCGAGGATTGGCAAACTAATCACAAGGGATGCCAATTTTAAATTTTTGTTTTTTTCACCTGTTTATTTCCCGTGATTTTTTGTTTTTTGGTTACTTGAGGCTGCCAGTTGCTTGAATTCTGGATAACAGGATTTTACTGTATTATATTTGAAATTTGTCTTGAAGGCAGCACAGTAATAGCGCAGTTAGCAGAACAGTATTACAGCACTATCTCCTTGGGTTAGTATCCGGAAGGAGTTTGTATGTTCTCCATATCTGCATCGGATTCTGCTGGTTACTTGTTTCCTCCCATCCTCTAAAAACATATGGGGTTTGTTGGTTAATGAATGTATTTAGGTGGCACAGGTTTGTGGGCTAGTGGGCTGTTACTGTTTTAAATTAAAATAAATTACTTCTTCAAATTCAGGATTCAAACATTTCCATTTTTAGCCAAGGTGCAGATTTCTTGTACTTGTGATAACAGACTAGCAATCCAGAGATGGAAATTTCAAATTTCATTTTGGAAAATTGATAAAATAAACCAGTTAATTTCTGGGCTGACAACATTTTTGCAAATACCCCAAGAAATGGAACCTGTCTCTCCCTGCCTACCCTTAAAGATTTCCAGCTCCAATGTTTTCAGACCAAATGAAGTTGTGAAATAATTAGTTTACAGTCTTAGTCACATGCCAAATTTCTCTTTTCACAAAACAGGTTTAGGTCTCAAAAATAAATGTTCAGGAGCATACAATTAAAATTTTCTTCAAGTTAAACAATAGACTTCAATCCACTGTAATAAAATAAGATGAGCTGGATGGTATTTGGGGAACTGATGTGCATCTTTCAATCTCTTGTTTGAGACAACCCTGAAACTTCTTTAAAAATCAATCTGATCATGCAAGAGTGAACTCTCATCATATCTTTCTTTCCTTGTGACACAGTTAAAAGGAAAACAAATATGCAATTACTATCTTAAGATGGTATTTAAATGTGTCCTTTTGCATTGCAAGGTCTCCATGACTCAAAACATCTTGAAATTTGGAATCTACTCACTGCAATGGGAGAAGAGGGTTCCAAACCATGTTTCATATCTTTTTTTTTAAAAAACAGGTTAGTAATATTTCTTAGGTCCAAGCTGCTAGCTAAAGTCTGGAATTCACCATGGAGTCCAACTACACCATGCCACAATCTCAGCTCATTCCATATGGTGCATTCTCATTTCTGGCCTCAAACAATTTAGATAAGACACATAAGTCCTATAATTGTTGACTAGATCGACAAGACAAGTCTGTCCTTTGTCGCCAGCGCTATTTGCATTAGTTATTGAACCTTTGGCTCAGATGATTAGACAAGATGCTAATATTAAAGGTATGAAGGTGAAATCTGATGAATTTTAAATTAATTTATTTGCAGATAATGTTTTGATATATTTAACTGAACCTCAGAATTCTTTGACATGTCTACATGATAGATTGGAACAATATGGTGAGATATTAGGTTACAAAATCAATTGCAAAAAGAGTGAGATTATGTCATTCGCAGAAACGGATTATTCTTCTTGTAAGCATATTGTGAAAGTTTAAATGGTTGGATCAGATTAAGTATTTTGGGGTTAAGGTAGATAGTAATTATAGTCATTTATATGAATTAAATTATTTACCATTATTGTCTAAAATTAAACATGATTAGAACCGATGGAAAAATTTGCAAATTACATTAATAGGAAGAGTTAATTGCATTAAAATGAATAATTTTCCTCAGATTCAATATTTACTTCAATCTATTAATTGTAAGATACCTCAAAATATTTTTAAGGACTTGAATGTTTTGGTGAGGAGATTTTTATGTAAGGATAAAATGGCAAGGGTATCTTTACAAAAATTAACTTGGAAATATGAATTAGGAGGTTTGCATCTCCCTAATTTTCAGAATTATTATGACGCGGCACAGTTAAAATGTATTAATAGGATGTTTGAATTGGACAAACCATTGATATGGGCTAATATTGAATTATCTCAAATTGGTGAGGATGGATCAGTTTATTTATAGATGTACCTTCAAGTTATCGAGTAGTTATAATTTACCAGTTTTGAAACATTTAATGGATTTATGGTATAAAAAAAATGAAGTTATAGGTACTCAAGGTAAGATTTCAGGTAAAACTGTATCAAAATATGCTCTTACCCTTCACACTTAATAATCAGCTTTTGAAGTTGTGGGATCAAAAGAGTGTTAAATTTGTGCAAGATTGTTATGAAGCAGGATATTTTAATCTTTTCAGAGAATGAAAGAGAAATATGACCTATCTTCAAATACTCTTTTTTCTTATTATCAAATTAAACCTTTATTGTTGGGATAATTTTGTACATACTTTACAGTTACCTAGATGGTCTAAGATTGAAATTTTACTTACTGAGGGTGGTAAGAAGAGATTTATAACTGAGCTGTATGCTTTATTACAGAATAAAATTCCTAAATAGGATTTATATAAATCTAGATTGAAATGAGAGAAAGATCTAGAAATACTTAATTCTCAGGACGATTGGGTGAGTTTATGTAGGGATAGTATGACAAATATTATAAATGTAAGGTATTGATTAGTTCATTATAATTTTATTCAATTATATTTAGATCCAGAAAAATTAAGGAGATACAATTCAATTTCTTTGGACTTGTGTTTTAGATGTCACAAGGAAGTAGGTTCTTTTTTACATTCTGTCTGGCTATGTGAACCAGTAAAACCTTTTTGGAATAGACAAGGAACTTTTGGAAGCTATTTTGAAAGTGAAACTTTCACGAGATTCTTTAGTATTTTTGTTGGGTAATATTAAGACGTTGAGTTTAGAATTAAGATTAAATAGACTCCAAATTGCATTTTTTAGATTGGCATTAGCTGTAGCTAGGTCATGTTTAGCAATTACTTGGAAGAATGAGACTGATTTAAGTATTCAGAGATGGCATATGGACTTGAGGTCTTGTATTCTGTTGGAGAAGAAAACATATAAATTGGGTGATAATAATGATTTTATTTGTAAAATTTGGAGCTCTTATTTGGATTATATGGGTTTGAATTTTTGAACCGCACTGTTTTGGTATTATTCCAATCTATGGCAAACAATTAATTGATGAATTTTGTTGTTATGATTAATCTACTCTTCTTTCTCTTTTCTTTTTTTGGGATAGGTTAGTGAGGGGTGGGGTTGGGGAGTTGTAAGGGGTTAGTTTTAAAAAAAAATATCATATATGTACTTTTTTCAATTTTTTTTGTTTCATTAATTGTATGTTTCAATAATATACATCATGATTTCAATAAATAAAATATTAAAAACAGTTCTATAATGTGTTTTTAAAAGAACACACTGAAGAACAATCAATAAAAGCAGTTCAGTAAAATCAAATGCAACAAGGCCAGGTCTTTGCTGGTTGAATAGGGCTTCTATCAGTCTACCGTAGTATTGACTGGTGAAATCCCAGGCAATTTCATCTCCAAGATGTGACTAAATTTAGGTAATTTTACACTTTGCAAAATAAAAATAATTCATAAGAATGATAAATATATGCTTCACAATCATATACCAAATTAAATGTACAATACCTCGAACAATGAGTTCAGCAAAATTTGATACACCAGAGCCCCTTTCGGATTGGGTCACACAACGGTACAAATCTTGGTCCTTCTTTTTCACTTCTTTCAATTTAAAGGTGGCAGCAAAGCGCCTGTGATTTATATTCTTTGTCAGAGCAACTGGAATGTCTTCTCCATTGCGCCTCTGAGGGTGGGGGGAATCAAATTGTTAGTTATTGTTTTTTTGTCCCTGGGTCCAAATCAGTGATCACAATGTAAACAAGTATTGGCATAAATTATATATGTAAATCAATAAGCCATTTAAATATCCTCAGAAAGAATCAGTATATCTTGCTCACACTCACCAGTTCTATTCATAAGAAACCATTTATTTTTCACTCTGACAATCATAACAATTTTATCTTCCACCTATGAGTTAACATCCAATTTCCAGAAAAAAAAGATTGAAGATCATGAATGTGACACTCTCAATTGTTATAAGGTAAGTGGTTCTATTTGGGTATATGAGAAATTGTGCAACTTACTTTGATCCATATTACATTCAGGACTAAAAATTCCACTAGAAGCAGCAAGATGCTTGTGAACAAAATGTCAGCAATCAAAGCATGTTAGATCTTTGTGGGGGCAGTGAAGAAGGAAATTGTATTCTGAAGCAATTGTGTTTGAAAAGCAAGGTGTACTTATCATTAATCTTTATAAATCGAGAATACCAGAATATGTACAGAAATTTACCTTACTGCAGCATTCAGTTAAGGAAGAGAAAATTTTTATGTTGCATAATCAAACAATTATCTACATGTAGACAGACATCGCTCTGCCTCGATGAGGACATCATATGAATCATCTGATGCCTTTCTAGCGAAACGAAATTTATCCCAGCGGGGAGCTTTAATGCCACTGCACTCTTTCAAGTTCCCCTGAACAAGCGCAGCACTTGAAAATGTCTTTAGTAATTTTACAGTGGGGTGACAGTCTCAACTGGCTTTGACAGAGCATCACATAAACCTTTGAAACACGATTGACAATTTAGGCCCTTAGAATTTGACCTGGAAAACCACTCTGTTGTAAACATTCAAGCAGAATTAAAATTATTGTCCCAACATCTAGGAGTGGTCCACATCTACAAAGCGTGCTATTTGACCACGGATGTGTAGCAGGTTTTCATCCAACATCATTAATCATAAATAATTTGCAAAGAGAACTGGATTATCATGAGAATGAGAGCACCGCTTCATCCTGTACTCAGAACAATACAAGCAAAGTTTAACCCAGCCAAAATGTTGTGATTCAATCTGTGTGAAATGAACCTAAATTGCCTCAGCCATATTTTCACACACTTGATCTGCATGGAGACAAAGTACATATCCCCAATGGACATTTCGCAGATCCTTGAAGCGATTTTCCGCTCCTCACCACCAGAACTCCAAAATAACATGTTTTCAAAATGTTTAATTTTACCTTAGGTCCAAATGGAATTCTTTTTCATAATGTCTTTCTATTGTCTTTCAGTCAGTTTTGTATCAGGCAGACATGTCCCCAGTGGGACATCAAATCGATTAGCTATTCCTCAAGTTGGGCCAACGTTGATAATTTTGGAACGCAAAAGACAAATTAAATCCTCTGCCTGTTTTTGTATCTCAATAACCATAGAGAGACACAAATATTGAAGGTGCTAGAACCTGAAGCTGAACACAGGTTCTCCCATTGAGCAGAATCACTGGGAGAAAAAAGAATGGTAGACATTTTGAGCCTAAACTCTTTATCAAGACTCATAGCCATGTTTTCAAGATCAAGTTTATTGTCATCATTTGTGCAAGTACAACCTGACAAAACCGCATTCTTTGGTCTTCGGTGCAGAAATATGCAAACCTACATACAGACATCCATAAAGTTAAAGGATTTGCCTGTAGTAGATCTATAAATATTGTTAAATAAATGGTCAGGTGTTTGTCAGCAGTTGATCAGTTTCAATGCCTATGGAAAGAAGTTGTTTCTCAGGCTGGTGGTTCTGATTTGGGTTCTCCTGTAACTCTTTCTCAATGGGAGTAACTGAAAGAAGGTGATAGGGTTCAACAACAATTTTGCTAGCCCTCTTCAGACAACAATCCCGGTAGATTACATCAATGGTTGGGGGGGCGTGAAGTGATCCTCTCTGCTGCTCTTATTGTCCTGTGAATTGACCTCCAATCTGATGCTCCACAGCAAATAGAACAAACCATGATGCAGCTAGCCAGGATGCTCTCAATTTAACACTTGGAGAAAGTTGACAGGATTATGGCTGGCAGTCTTGCTCTTATCAATCTTCTCAGGAATTACAGTTACTGTGATGCCTTCCTAACAAGTAAGATATTTTGTGTCCAGCATAGGTCACTTCTTAATTGGACTCTGAGAAACTCTGTGTACTCTCTACACTACCAAGCTATTAATATATAGTGGAAGGTGGTCGATCCTCTTCCTCTTTAAGTCCACAATCATCTCCTTTGTCTTCTCTACATTGAGGCTCAAGTTGTTATTCTCACATCATACCACGAGATTTTCCACCTCTTCTCTGTATTGGACTCATTGTTAGTTCCTGATGAAGCCAACTACTTGTCATGTAACCTACAAACTTGATGACACTGTTGGAGCTGGATCTGGCACTGCAGTCATGCATCAGTAGTGTGTACAGGAGCAGGCCAAGCACACAGCTCAGAGGTGCACCAGTGCTCAGCATTATGGTGCCCGATGTTCTACTGCCAACCCGGACATACTGTGATCTTTCTGTAAGGGAGTCCAAAATTCAATTGCAGAGAAAGGTGTTGAGTCCCTGTGAGGACAGCTTCTCCACAACACTTTCGGGAATTATCGTATTAAACACCAAACTTAAGTCGACGGACAGCAGCATGGCATATGAGGCGTACTTCTCCAAGTGGGACAGGACAGAGTAGAGAGACAAGGCTGTAGCATCATCAGTGGAGCAGTTCTGTCTGTAGGCAAATTGAAATGGGTCCAGTGTCTCTGGGTGTGCTTTGATGAGTTGTATCATCAGATGCATGAACCATTTATAATGTTGGAGATCAGTGCCACTGGGCGGTAGTAACTGAGGCCTGTTGCTGTTGTCCTCTTTAGTACCAGGATAATGGTGCAGGAACATGTTGAAGATGTCGGTAAGAAACTCTGCCAGTTGGTCTCCGTAGTCTTTCAGTACCCGACCAGGTACAATGTCTGGTTCCACTGCCTTGTGTGGGTTCACCTCACCTCGGCCGCTGCTATCCAGGCAGTTCATCAGGTGGACAGACAATTCTTTTCAGCGTCAGCCTGTTCTCCTCGTCGAACCGTGCATGGAAGATGTTTGGTCAGTCTGGAAGGGAGGAATCGTTGCCTTTGAGTTGCAAGCTTGTCTTCTGGTTTGTTATAGATTTGATCCCTTTCCACATGTGCCTCATGTCAACAGTTTCGCACAGCTGTCTGTGGATCTTCTGTAAGTGCCCGCACTTTGCCTTACGGATTGCATGGGAGAGTTCATCCTAGCTGATCTTAGTATCATCTTGTCTCCTTTCCTGAAGGCAGAATCGTGAGCTCGGAGAAGTGCCCGGACCTCTGCATCCAATCATGGTTTCTGATTAGCCCTGTTGTGAAGAATTTGATTTTGGTGACATCCTCAATGGACCTGCAGATCTAACCAATCACTGAGCTTGTGTACTCCTTGATTTTTACATGATCGTTGTAGGTGGCCACCTCTCTGAAGAATAATAACATAACAACATAAGAAAAAGGAGCAGGAGTAGGGCATCTGGCCTGTCAAGCCTGCTCCGCCATTCAATGAGATTATGGCTGATCTGACGAGAGGTTGGTGGAGATGAGTCTGTCTTTCCCCATATCCCTTATTATGTAAAAATCTAACTTTGGCTTCAATATATTTACTGAGGTAGCCTCCACTGTTAAAATGGTCAGCAAATTCTACAGATTCACCACTCTCTGGGAAAAGCAGTTTCTCCTCATCTCTGTCCTAAATCTCCTACCCTAAATTTTGAAGCTATGTCCCCTAGTTCTGGTCTCCCCTACCAATGGAATCAACTTACCCTCCTCTATCTTACCTATCCCATTCATAATTTTATATCTTTCTACAAGATCTTCTCTCATTCTTCTAACTTCCAATGAGTATAGTCCCAGATTACTCTTCCTCATAGGCTAACCTCTTCATCTCTGGAATCAACCTGGTGAATCTCCTCTACATCTTTCCTCAAGTAAGGAGGCCAGAACTGCATGCAGTACTCCAGATGCAGCCTAACTAGCAGCAGCGTTCTTAAATTCAATCCCTCGAGCAATGAAGGTCAACATGCCATTTACCTTCTTGATGGCCTGCTGCACCTGCAAACCAACCTTTTGGAATTCACGCACAAGCACTCCCAAGTCCTTCTGCATGTCACTTGTTGCAATCACTTTCCATTTAAATAATATTCTGATCTTCCATTCTTCCTTCCAAAGTGGATAACCTCACATTTGCCAACGTTGTACTCCATCTGCCAGACACTTGCCCACTCATTTGACCTATCTATATCTCTCTACAGATTCTCCATATCCTCTGCACAATTTGCTTTTCCACTCAATTTAGTGTCATCAGCAAACTTAGACACACTACACGTTGTCCTCTCTTCCAAATGATTAATTTATATCGTGAACTGTGGTGGACCAACTCCAGTTTGTGGTCTCAAATCAGTCCTGTAGCGCCCCAACACCACCCTTTCCCTCCCATCCCCCCCCAAACGACCTGATCTCACTGCGAACTGGCTATATTCATTTTGCCAGCTGTCTGTATGTCAGGTTTTGCAGGTCTGATAATGTGATCTGAGTATCCAAGGTAGGGGCGAAGGGCATCCTTGTGTGCACCATGGAAGCTGGAAACACCAAATAACAGCTTGCATTTGAATCCACACAAGCTTTCCTCTCTCCAAAGGTTCAAAACTTCCTTTTATTGTCATGTAATAATATATTAAAAACATAATCTACATGCTATACTTCAAATTTTGCCTGCCGCAAGGCAAACAAAGAGTCACCATGAGCATTGCCTGATGCCCTAAACAAAAGAGGAAAGCAAGAGAAAGTCCCTTCAGAGACACTCGAGTGTCCAAGAATTTGCATCCAGCGGTTTACAGCCTCTACAGCCACACAGACACCAGTTCAAACCACTGCCAACCAGAGTTCCAAATACAAACCTCCGATGTGATCAGGAAACCTTCAGCACCCAAAGACCTTCAGGAGTTCTTCCTGCACTCAGCATCCAAAAGAATCCCAGTTTTGATTCCTGGTTCCCATGAGCTGATATGCAACAGCCTGCGTGGGTCCTACAATCACTGATTCCCTTGCTGGTCTGCGACTGTGGTCGCCAATCTGTCGAGTTGACTCCTTTGCTTGTCCTTCTCAATGGTGGGTGTTCTTCCTACTTCAAATGCATGCACTGAGCCAGTGTCATAGTCGCATATTTACCTGCACCAGGAACAGTGCCTGTTGCCATTGATGACGTATCTGAAGTGACATGCAGGAGTAATAGAGCGCATGCCCAGGTTAGCTAAGAAAGCTGCATATGTGGGATAGACCTCAGATGCAAGAGGAAGAGAATGAGAGCGTTCAGATCACCCATGTGGTGGTGAACCAATGAAAAGGGCAGAGGGGTTTAGTTTGTGGAAATGAAAAATGCAGCGTTGTGTCTGAAAGGAATAAAGTGAGTCGACTCCATTTTGTGGTGAAAAAAACGAGTGAGTGTATTCTTTAAATTATGTGTAAACTGGGTAAATTACAGCTGGTACAAGTCGTGGCCCCGAGGGTTCACAGCACCTTCTCGATTAAAATGGCAATGGATGAGGATAAAATGGCAATGTCCGGGGCAGTCAGGTAGGTCAAGCTAGAGGGTCCCCCCTTTTTACTAATAATGCATCAGTGTGGTTCACAATCCTCAAGGTACATTTCTCCACCCTCAGTGTGATAGGTCAGAAGACAAAATTCAGTTTACTGTGGCTCGTCTTCCAGAGCAGTTTGCCTGTGAAGTGGAGGATCTTTTAGTTGATCTGGATGATAATCCCCCATACGACATCCTTAAGGCTGCTATTCTGCTGTCTTGTAGGCTTGTATTGCTGAATTACGATAGGCAACCATTTTAGATGCTGAGGAGATGGTGCAGGTTAGCTGGGACAGACTCTTTTGAAGGGGATTTTTGAAAGCAGAGGTTCCTCTACAATGTTTACCTCATCCAGTTCAAGGACATTTAGTGAGTGTTTTTCGAGAATCCACCCTTGATCAGTTGGGAGATCATGTCGACCTTGTTATGTTCATGACCTCCATAATGAAGATAGAAGCGTCGGCAACACCCCCTAGTCAGCAGGAGAAAACGGAGCTGGAATTACTGCTTACTGCACCTTGTGAATCACCAGCACCTTATCAGTAAAAGATAATGGAGTAAGAGCAGCAAATAGTAGCACTGACTACGCAGGCACATGCTTTGGGCAAACAACAAAATTCCTTCCGTTGACCTGGTTGAAATCGCGCTGGTCGAGGCAATGGGCGGTGTATTTGTTGGAGGTGCTGGAAATTTGGTTCTGCCGCCTGATCCTGTCAGAATATTGATGATATTCTTGTAGTGAGCATAGATGAAGAGAAGCACAAGCACCATCCTCTATCATTGTTCCAGATGCTTGATGAATTTGTCATTGAGGTCAATCCTCATAAATGCATTTTTGGTGCTGTATATCTTTAATTTTTGGGACATAGAATTATGCAGTATTTTCCCAATGAATCATAAGTGCAAGAATCTGGAGATCTTCCTACACCTGTAACGTTTAGCCAGTTACAATGGGTTTTATTTTTAGGAATGATGAATTTCTATCGCTGGTTCTTGCCAAGAGCTGCAGCATCTCTATTACCACTTCTTTCTTTGGCTTGGCTTCGCGGACGAAGATTTATGGAGGGGGTAAAAGTCCACGTCAGCTGCAGGCTCGTTTGTGGCTGACAAGTCCGATGCGGGACAGGCAGACACAGTTGCAGCGGCTGCAGGGGAAAATTGGTTGGTTGGAGTTGGGTGTTGGGTTTTTCCTCCTTTGTCTTTTGACAGTGAGGTGGGCTCTGCGGTCTTCTTCAAAGGAGGTTGCTGCCCGCCAAACTGTGAGGCGCCAAGATGCACGGTTTGAGGTGATATCAGCCCACTGAAGGTGGTCAATGGGGCAGGCACCAAGAGATTTCTTTAGGCAGTCCTTGTACCTTTTCTTTGGTGCACCTCTGTCACGGTGGCCAGTGGAGAGCTCGCCATATAACACGATCTTGGGAAGGCGATGGTCCTCCATTCTGGAGACGTGACCCATCCAGCTCAGCTGGATCTTCAGCAGCGTGGACTCGATGACCACTTACTAAACAACTAAAAGGATCCGAAAGTCCACTTCCAAAAGGCCACTGAGTTTGGATACAATGCCGTTCATGCTTTCAACTATGTGAAGACTGTGCTTACAAATGCCATGATGATTGTACATCAAAAGCCAACTGCCTTGTTCTCCCTTAACAGATGCCCCTGTCTGCGTATGGGAGCAGTGTGGGAACAACAAGTCCATGGGCCACCTCTGGTGGTGTTTTTTCCAGCAAGCTGTCACCAGCTCAGGCAAGTGTAGTATGTTTGGTTAAGAACTCCTTGCCATCAGTCTCAAAGTGAAACATTTCCTGTTTTTGTTGGAAGGCCATCTTTTCACCATTTATAGACCACCAGCCTCTTGTGCTTCTGAGTAAAAGCACACATCTCTACTCATCCCGACAGATTCAACTCTTGAACTTCATCTTACAATTTTTACTCAGACATACAGCATATCTGAGGGAAAGTGTAACAGCACTGATTCAGCACAACTTGCAAACTGATAAAGAATACACACACTTGTTTCTTTCACCACACCATGAACTGAAAGCCTCGATCCGTTATAATAGTGTCCGGAACATCAAAAGATAGAATCCACTGATTCACAAAACTTCGAGCAACTATCTCTGCAGAGATGTCAGTGACAGGAATGACTTCCTGCCATATGGTAGCCCAGTCCTCACATGTGAGCAGATAAGTATATCCCCAAGATGGCAGAAGTGAGCCAACCAAGTCCAGGTGCACGTACTGAAAATGGGAATCCGGAACCACAAAATCCCCCACCTTGGATTTCTTGCGTCTGGAGACTTTAGAGTGTTGGCACAGCAAGCAAGTCCTTGCCCATAATCTAACATCCCATTTCATCTGAGGCCAAGTAAAATGTTCTGTAATTAGTTTGATCGATGCTTTTCTACCAGGATGTGATAGATTATGAAGAGACTCAAAAGATTTCCTGCTTCATAGCCGCCGGCACAAAAGGCTTAGGCCTTCCTGTGGAAAAATCGCAGGCTAACTTTTCACCAGATTCATTCAGGTACACATCTTGAAGATGGAGTCCAGAGTTTATCCAGCAATACCGGATGAGATCGGGATCAGTGTGCTGTGCACAAGCCATGGCAGTAAAATCTATGGCAATAGTGCATGTAAGGCATCAATATCTTGCCTAGAAAGGGCATCAGCCACAGCATTTGATTCTCCTTGGATATGTCCGATTAAAATCGTAGGATGAAGTCCAAGTACCAAATGTCTCTGGGCAAGTAGAGATGTGCACTTGTATTCGCAGTATCCACAAGATGCTGATGGTCTGCATAAATGATGAAAGAATGACCTTCCAATAAAAAGTGGAAATGTTTCACTGCGAGGTAGATGGCCAAGAGTTCTCAACCAAATGCACTACACTTTGCCTGAGCTGGTGACAGCTTGGCTGAAAAAAACGTCAGAGGTCCCAATTGCCCATGGGCTCGTTGTTCTAACACTGCTCCCACAGCACTGTCAAATGCATCTGTGGTATGAGAGAACAGGCATTGGGCTTTTGATGTGCAATGACTGTGGCATTCACCAGCGCAGATTGCACATCGTTGAAAGCACACATGGCATCGTCTCCCAGATTTAATGGTCTTTTGGACACAGATTTATTGGATCCTTTTAGTAGTTCAATGAGGGGTAACTTGGCAGGAATTGGTGATAAAAATCCATCATGCCCAAAAAATGTCACAACTGACCAAATTTAACAGGTGTAGGAAATTCTCAAATCTCTCACACTTTCATCAGGTAAAATACCATGTTGTGTAAATCTACATTCAAAAAATATAGGATCAGCAGTGCCAAAAATGCATTTACTGGGATTGATCACAAGGCCAAACTCATCAAGCCTCTGAAACAGTGAGATAAGGTGACGCTTCTGCTTCTCTTCATCCACACTTGCGACTAGAATATCATCGATGTAAAACAAACACAAAATCGAGGCCAGCAAGTACATGATCGATAAACCATTGGAACATCGGAGCTGCATTCCTCAGACCGAATGGCATTTGCCGAAAGGCGTAATTACTGCCATATTAGCAGCATCAGAAGGCTCAAATGGGATCTGAACGTAAGCACATACTAGATCTATTTTTATGGAGGTCTGCTGAAAAGTCTTGGAAATTGGGAATGCTGTATAGGTCAAGCACAGTAGATTTGTTCAGGGCATGATAATCACCACAGGGCCACCAGTCCCCAGGAGAAACTTTTTGGAATTATGTACGAGGGAAGCCCAGCAGCTGTCAGATCTGTGGACTATGCCCAACTCCTGCATGTGGTCGAATTCCGATTTTGTGATTTTAACCTGGTTCAGGGGTAATCTATGAACCTGCGTTACCATCGGAGGACCCCGAGTCTAAATATGTCTGTATGATGATATGTTGGGGTCTTGAGGTGAGGGAAACACTTGAGCAAGGCTTGGAAAGGACAGGAGCCAGGTTGAAGGCTCATCAGGCGACTGACGACATTGGAGGGATGACAGGTACAGTTTACTTGCATCGAAGAGCTGCACTCAACCAGCACATCTGCCAACAACGAAAATGTGACAAGAAATCTGCTCCCAAAATGGAATTTGCTATGTTTTCAATTGTGAAAACCCACCAAAAAGGTTTCTTGAAAACCAAATCTTAACTTGAGAGACCTGGCCATATATTTGACGTGAGAATCATTTGCAGCTGAAAGAATACATGACGTATTTGGGTGCCTGCATTCATCCATGGTTGGAGGGACCACCGAAATCTCTTCGCCTGAATCAAGAAATTGAACACCTAGGAGATGGCCTTTAAGAAAAAGACAGTGGCTGAAGTGCCCATGGGCAGCAATTGCCTCTACTGCCAGGCCTGCTGGTCGTTTCCCAGGTGCCATTTGTAGAAGTCACAAAGTGGCTGACAAGACCAGGCAGCAGCACCAAATCTACGATACTTCCAACAAATACGCCACCCGTCACCTCTAGCATGCCTTCTACCACTACAATTCCAACTAAGTTGATGGAAGGAATTCTGTTGCGAGCCCAAAGCCTGGACCTGTGTAGTTGGTGCTGCCATTTGCTGCTTCAACTCAGTTATCTTCGATTGAGAAGGTGCCGGTGCTTCACAGGGTGCAGTGAGCAGCTGTTCCACTTACATTTGCTCCTGCTGACTAGGGGAAGAAGCCAATCGTTCTATCTTCATTGTGGAGGTCGTGAACATTACAAGGTCGGCATAAATTGCCAAATGATCGAGGATGATCATTCAAAAGACACTCACCCAATGCTCTTGAACATGATGAGGTAAACATCAAAGGAATCGGTTTCCAAAATTCACTTTTGACAAGGTCCGTTCCAGCTAACCTGCGCCACCTGAGCATCTGTGACGGTTGCCTATTGTCTAGTCTGCCATTAGCTAGTAATTGGGCAATACGAGTCTCCCCAGATGGCTGAGTACGCCGCAGAATAGCCACCTTAAGCACGTCGTATGGGAGATTATCATCCGGATCCACAAAGACACCCTCCACTTCACAGATGATCTGCTCTCGAAGATGCTCCACAAATAAGCTGTACCTCATCTTCTGACTCGTCACACTGAGGGCAGAGAAACGCAGTTCGAGGCATCATGACCATTATTATTAATAGAAACAGGTTGGGGGTGGAGGAAAGGAATCTTTAAGAGGTTTGTTTATTCTCATCACTATCCATTTTAAATTAGAAGGTACTATGAACCCATGGTCACCATTTATAACAGCACTGATCTACCAAAGCTTACAAACAAAGAATCCACTTATTTATTTCTTCCAGCACACCATGAAGTCAACTTTATTATTCACTAGACCCAACACTGCATTCTTCAACTGCCCAAGCACCACCCAGCTAAACTCCTCTGACCTTCTCATTGTCTCACTGCCATACGGGTAATTCTGATGCTTTCACTCTCCTTCTTCTGTGTCTGGGATTCATCACCGCATATACTGACGCTTAACACACCCACGCATGCATCCTATTACTCCCGCACATTGTTTTGGTTACATCATTAGCGATGGCTGGCACCTCTTACGACGAAGTTAAGCACGTGAACATGACAAAAGTGAATGCCATGGCCGACACCCAGACCAGTCACGACATTTATGCCTTACATACATCGATTTCAGTGCCATGGCTCATAAACAGCATACCGATTCTGATCTCATCTGGTATCGCCAGATCAAGATATGAGCCTGCATGAATCGGGTGGAACATTGGTCTGCGATTTTTCCTCAGGAAAACCAAGGCATCTTGTTCTGGTAGCAATAACGTAGGAGATTGTTGAGTCTCCTCATAATCTATCTCAGTCTGGTAGAAGAGCATTGATTAAACTGATTGCGGAACGTTTTACCTGGCCTCACGTTAAACAGGATGTTTGCTTGTGCAGAAGGACCTGTTTGTCATGTCAATGCTCTAAAGCAGTGGTTCTCAACCTTTTTTTTCCCCACTCACACACCACTTTAAATATTCCCTATGCTCTAGGTGTAATGTGATTAGTAAGGGATTGCTTAAGGTGGTATGTGGGTGGAAAGAAAAAGTTTGAAAACTACTGTTTAATCGTCCCTAATTGACTCGTTATGTGCATGGCTTCATAACTCCAAAGGAAATGGGCCAATGACAATTTTTCTCAAGCAAAATATTTCAGTAACAATTGGATCTAGAGCAGTGATTCTCATCCTTCTATTCCCACTCACATACCACCTTAAGCAAACCCTTAAAAATCACAGAGCACTTATGGCAATAGGGATACTTAAAAAGGAAAAGGTTGAGAACCACTGCTCTAAAGTCTCCAGACACACAAAATCCAAGTTTGGGGATTTTGTTGTTATGGATTCCTGCTTCCAGCATGTGCACCTAGACTTAGTTGGCGCTCTTCCGCCATCTTAGACTATATTTATCTGTTCACATGTGAAGACCTGACTACCAGGTGGCAGGAGACTATTCCTGTCACTGACAACTCAGCTGGCTTTCGTGATTGTTTGGATTCCATCTTTCGGTGTTTAGGGAACTATTATGATGTGCCGAGGGTCTCAGTTCGAATTGTTCCGAGCTCTCACTGATCTTTTTGGCACTATCCGTATTTGGACAATGATTTACCTTTTCACAGACCAATGGCCTTGTTGAGCATTTTCATCGCCAAATAAAGCAGCATTGACAGCAGGTGGTGATGCATTTAGGTGGAGCGAAAATTTGCCCATGGTTCTCCTTGGCGTGCAAACTGCTGTGAAGGTGGATCTTGGATGTTCAGTGGCAGAAATGGTATATGGGCAACACGCTGACTTTGCCCAGTGAGTTTGTGAATCCAAGTCCAATATCAAGGCTCTGTGATCTGGATAGTTATGTTGATCATCTTTAGGAAAACATGAGATTACTCCAATCGACTCCTAGTGACACGCGTCACCTTCAGTTTATGGGCTAGATGATTTACAACACTGCACATGCGTTCCTTCCGCTTGAAGGAACCATTTACAATGTGCCTTTTGTAGTCTCACATCACCTGAAGACTTTTGTGATTAAGAGAAATAGGAAAGCTGACTCTATCTCCATTGACAGGCTGAAGATGGTGTATATCGACGGTACAATCAACAGCATCACCATTTTTTGGGTTATCTGTGATCTTGTTCATCATAACTTCTGTGTATACATCACAAATGTACATTGGAAACATTAAGAGGCCCAGGCATAATTAGGTATACAACTGAGCACATGTTTCCAATCACAAAAGCAACCCCCCCCCCCACCTTCGCCCTCCTTTTACCAACCCCCCACCTTCGCCCTCCTTTTACCAACCCCCCATTTTGCCCTCCTTTTACCAATCCCCCACCTTCTCCCTCCTTTTACCAACCCTCCACCTTCTCCCTCCTTCTACCAACCCTCCACCTTCTCCCTCCTTTTACCAACCCTCCACCTTCTCCCTCCTTTTACCAACCCTCCACCTTCTCCCTCTTTTTACCAACCCTCCACCTTCTCCCTTCTTCTACCAACCCTCCACCTTCTCCCTCCTTCTACCAACCCTCCACCTTCTCCCTCCTTCTACCAACCCTCCACCTTCTCCCTCCTTTTACCAACCCTCCATCTTCTCCCTCCTTTTACCAACCCTCCACCTTCTCCCTCTTTTTACCAACCCTCCACCTTCTCCCTCCTTCTACCAACCCTCCACCTTCTCCCTCCTTTTACCAACCCTCCACCTTCGCCCTCCTTCTACCAACCCTCCACCTTCGCCCTCCTTCTACCAACCCTCCACCTTCTCCCTCCTTTTACCAACCCTCCACCTTCTCCCCCTTTTTACCAACCCTCCACCTTCTCCCTCCTTCTACCAATCCTCCACCTTCTCCCTCCTTTTACCAACCCTCCACCTTCTCCCTCCTTCTACCAACCCTCCACCTTCTCCCTCCTTTTACCAACCCTCCACCTTCTCCCTCTTTTTACCAACCCTCCACCTTCTCCCTTCTTCTACCAACCCAATTTAGCAACTTGCCTCTGATGTTTAAGGCGCCAATAAAAAAATGTAGAAAATGTACATTATATGTTTCTTTTTAATTTTCACTAGTCCAGAAATGCAACATATCCAAATCACTTCTCAGTAATGTAATGAATTACATTCCTAATAAGTTCCATCCCTTTAACAGTACAAAACACTGAATAATGCAGCTTCACACTCATAGGCTGCTCAAACTGCCTAATGTGGCAATTCAGTTACCAATACAAACATTTATATTAGAAGGAATGAGAGCGGTTTTGAAACTGCCTAAAGTTGGTCATTAAGTTCCTAGTTATGATTTATCTTGACATATTATCCTCTTGTACAATGCTGTATAATTCTAATGCATCAGTGGTGGGGCTTGTGAGAGAATTACTTCAAGTTCATCAGAGAAGGCATATTCTTAATGATTTGGTTCACGACATGGGCAGTTTCCATATTCTACATCATGGATATTTTTCTGGCCAAATGTGCGTACAGCTGTGACTGGCCATCATGGGTATTAATAAAAATGTCCTTATAAAGGCTGACTAAATCACAATTACAATATAATGAAGTAGTTGACTTCTGCCTCAGAAACACTCAGCCAAACTTGGGTCAAGTAGACGCATTCAATACTATAAAAATTTTTGTTCATACATGGATGCAGTACAAACTATCCCACCTTCTCATGAATATATTTGCTTTGAATTCCAAAATCTTATGGTTTTGGAAACAAAATTCCTTTCAACATTCAAGTTTTATACAAAAAATTAAGTATTTTCAAATACTATTTTAATTCCATGGGGAAGTTCCATTGGTCTTTCTCAATTAAAACAATCTGATGAAAAGATTTTATACTTTAGTTCAAATATATTGGCGGTTTGCTGATAACACCCATTTTTACATAATGGGTGAAGAAAATATGCACTTTTTGCAGAAAGAATGATTATCAAAATAATAAACTATATTACACATTAATAAGTACGATAAACAGGAGTGTGAAAAGGTATTCAGCACATAAACCCATATATTTGTGGAATATGTAACCATGTTCCATTATTTTTGAACAATGTTTATGGTATTAATATGTAAGTTCTTGTCCTAGAACCATGAGCAATGGCTGCTGTGTGAACTTTCCATCATTAATACTGTAATTCATTTTTTTAACCACCAGGAAAAGAAACACACAACTAACAAATTACAGTACATCACACACTGAACTGGGATGAAGACTGGCACATTCAGCTGAAACTGATGCAAGTCATTTTGGCAGACCATATAAACCAGTCCTTGGTTTATTAGGCAGGATCAAAACAAGAATCAGAGATGAGTACAGCAGAAGTGGTGATCAACTGACTCACTGAGTCTGTAGTTCATTTGAAAAGCAATCCAGCTACTCCCACTCAGCTGCAATTTAATCTTTTTTTTTTATAAAGTATTTATCCAATTTCCTTTCAATCTACAACTGAATCCCCAGTCACCACACCCATCCATCCAATTCCAACCCCCCCCCCCCCCCCGCCCACCACCATTAGGCATTACAATCTACATGGCAACAATTCACTGGGTTAAAAGTCTCCTCGAGTCACCTCGGATTCTGCTACCAATCGCCTTAAATCTGAGAAATTTGATCCTGCCTAATAAACCAAGGACTGGTTTATATGGTCTGCCAAAATGACTTGCATCAGTTTCAGCTGAATGTGCCAGTCTTCATCCCAGTTCAGTGTGTGATGTACTGTAATTTGTTAGTTGTGTGTTTCTTTTCCTGGTGGTTAAAAAAATGAATTACAGTATTAATGATGGAAAGTTCACACAGCAGCCATTGCTCATGGTTCTAGGACAAGAACTTACATATTAACACCATAAACATTGTTCAAAAATAATGGAACATGGTTACATATTCCACAAATATATGGGTTTATGTGCTGAATACCTTTTCACACTCCTGTTTATCGTACTTATTAATGTGTAATATAGTTTATTATTTTGATAATCATTCTGTAAAAAGTGCATATTTTCTTCGCCCATTATGTAAAAATGGGTGTTATTAGCAAACCGCCAATATATTTGAACTAAAGTATAAAATCTTTTCATCAGATTGTTTTAACTGAGAAAGACCAATGGAACTTCCCCATGGAATTAAAATATTATTTGAAAATACTTAATGTTTTGTATAAAACTTGAATCTGAGAAATTACCTTTCTGCTGTTTGAGACAGTTTGTCTCTATTTAGCCTGTCTACACCATTTATGATTTTAATCAGCTCTATCAAACTTCCTCTCATCCTTCTCCAAGAATAGCTTGGGGTTTAGCACACGTATGCCACAGAAATCCCTCATTCCAGGAACTATTTTTATAAATCACTCCTGTTCCTGATGCAATGCCTTGACTGTCTTTTCTGCAGCTCAATTATTCTTGCATAAAGATATAAATCATTGAAAAATGCACAATCTTCTATCTTAAAATGAAATGAATTTATCATTCACAAGCTAATTATCCATACTTCTCACACATTTTTCAATCGGCTGACACAATAGATACATTTTCCAAAATCTTAACCTGCCTTTTGTTTTTGGTTTTCTTTCATTGATGTAATAAACACTATACCAGTGTAGTTCAGTGTTTTATTCAGCCAATGCTGCCTTCAAAAACTTATTTGTGCTCAGAACTCAATAATTATGGATGTTGCAGAAACAAAGACAAGTAATCAGTACATCACATTCACAGCAATGAATAAGGGAAACCAGAGTGATTTGCAAAAGAGAACATTTTGCTTTTCCAATCACTGCCTCACCTCAGAAATTATGCATCCACCTTACTTTCCACATGGGTTTCTGAACGTGCCCCCTCCCCCCCCAAAAAAAAGCACTGAGGCAGGCATGCACTACAGCAACTTTCCTCATTAAAAAAATTCAAACAAGATATCTCTTCAATTGTGTATGGTTGGTTTGTATCTTTCACATCAATGGGAAGTGCTCATCTATTTTGTGTTCCTTCAATTTTATCAATTGGATTTTACATGGAGTTGACAATAACCACCCCCTCCCCCCCGCAGTAATTTAAATAGCCATGATTGATTCTGCCTCTCATTTTCTGAAAACAGTCACTTGAGTCTCATTATTAAACCTGAAACAATTTTGCTCCAGGGTAATGTTCCAAGTGTGACCAACTATGTGTATTAAACTACATTCCAGTTTGCAGATTCACTGAATATTTGCATATAAATAATAAAACAAAACAAACTGCGATTGTTTATACTTCAGTGAATGTAGAAGTTGAAAAATTGTTTTGCAATGTAAAGATCGAGAAAGTCAGTATGGCATGAATATCATCAACTTTTTTTTCAACGTTTGAAAGAATTTTACAAGACAGAAAGGAATACAGAACTACTAGATCTCACCTGCAGCCACAGTTTGTTATTCACTGTATCCCTGCCTGTAGCGATGCACTGAAATGTTGCATTTTGTCCTGCATTAACTTCCACGTCTCCAAGTCGCAAAAAATGAGGAGATTTGTCTGCAAAACAACATTTTGACAGGTCTATGACAAAAGTCAACTGATTTAGGAACTCTGAACTTTGGGGTATTCTGGTTGTGTCAGTATACTGCATTCACTCATTTGAAGATTGACAAAATACTCAACAGTAATTAGGTAAGCCAATAACAATTGTTTCTCAATTTACTAGCATATTATCCACCTTTCAACAAAACCGATTCAAGATGTGATGCAGGGCTTTTGAGCAGTGTTTTTCTTTCCACAAATTTGCTGTTTGCTCCCAACATATTCTGTTCTGATTTGTATTAAAATTTCTTTCATCTTGTCCCTCGTGTCTGCAACACCATTCAATAAGATCATGGGTGGGCATGAATCTCATGGGTGCTTTCCAGTAAAGAGTTCAATCCACACGTACTCTTAATGTGCGAAAGAGGCCAAGTCTTCACAATCCCCTTGGGTTAAGAATTCCAACTCCTTCTAGCACTTGGTTGTCCTTTTTAAACTAATCTCCCCTGACCCCAGGTACGCTCGCTATTCAGAAAATTATTCCTCTAAACACCCTACCACACTCCCTGAGAATCAGTCTGGTGAACTTAAATCTTTCAACATTTTCACTAAGAGTGGAAAAGTGCATTTGGAGGCAAGTCATTCATCCAAGGACTAATGTTTTTATAGACATCACCATCCATCCCTACTACCAAAAGTTCAACCACCTCCAGACCACAATCAATGTGGAATGGTAAGAACATCTGCTCCACAATCTCAGTACCAGAATACCACAGGGCTGCGTCCTCAGCTCCCTGCTCCACTCACTTTACACCTACGATTATGCGGATCAATGCGACAATAAAACCATCAACAAATTTGCCGACAATACCACGGTAGTCAGAGAGAGATTAAAAACTTGGCTGAACGGTGCACCACAACAACCTTACACTCAATGTCACCAAAACTAAGGAGCTGAGTGTTGACTCCAGCAAGTGAAAACCAGAAGTATACAATCATTGGGGGATCAGAGGTGGAGAGGGTGAGCATATTTAAGTTCTTGGGAGTCACTATCTTGGAGGATCTTTCCTGGACCTAACACACTAATGGCATTGTGAAGAAAGCACGTCAGAGCCTCTACTTCTTCAGGAGTTTGCGGAGGTTTGGGTTGACACCAGAATCCCTGGCAAGTTTCTACAGATGTGTGGTGGAAAGTGTGCTGACCACACCAATAATCCCCGAGTGTGAAGCCCTCCAAAAGGTAATGGACACAGCCCAGGACATCACAAGAAAAACCCTCCCCATTACTAAGAGCATCTACAGGGAACACTGCCATTGGAGAGTAGCAGAAATCATCAAACACCCACACCACCCAGCACAAGCTCTGCTCTTGCTGCTGCCATCAGGGAAGAGGTATAGGTGCCTCAAGATTTGCATTACCAGGTTTAGAAACAGCTGCTATCCCTCCACCATCATTCCTCAACAAGAAACTCAATCAGGAACTTATTTAAGGACTCTTACTTGTGCGCTTTATTGATTTTTGTTATTATCTTTGTATTGCATTTTGTTTATATTCAGTATCTGTTTACAGTTATTTATTTGTTTAAATACAATCGCTGTGTAGTTTTTTTGTTGCACTACCAATAAGTGGTAATTCAGCCTCACCCGCAGAAAAAAGAATCTCACGGTTATACGTACTGACAATAAATCAGAAATCTGAATTCTATGCCATTTTAGGCTCACCTTAGAGCACAGCAGCAGTGCCTTTCACTGGATGGGAATTCCCAACAAATTAAGCAGGTATAATTTGAAACATCTTTTCTGCTATGGTGCAATTAATTATTTCTTTGTTTCAGTAAATTTCCATTAAAATATTTTAAATGTATTTAAGATAGTTTTAATGATTTTGTCTCTGAATATCAGGGACATCCAACATCTGTTCATCATCCTGATAGGTGATAAGATTCCAGCCTCAGCTTTGTCACCCATTAAGGACTGGTAAGGAGACCAAATGTCTCCTCGACTCCAGCCGAATCAGCCTACTGCAGCCAAACTCGCTTGGAGAAAATCTACTTGACTCAGACTTGTACCAGATGTACCATGAAGGATCAAAGGTCAATAAGACCAAATAACATAGGAGCAGAAAGAGTCTATTCAGCCCATCGAGTCTATCCCACTATTCATTCACTGCCCTGCCTTCTCCCGAAAACCTTTGATTCCCTGGCTAATCAAGAACCTGTCAATCGCTGCCTTAAATATGCCCAATAACTTGGCTTCCACAACTGCCTGTGGCAACAAATTCCACAGATTCACCCCTCTCTGGCTAAAAAAATTCCTCCACATCTCTGTCCCCAGAGGATGCCCTTCAATCCTGTGGTGCCCTCTTGTCTAAGATTCTTCCTCCATGGGAAACAGCCTTTCTACAGCTATTCTGTCCAGGCCTTTCAACATTTGATATGCTTCAATGAGAACCCCCTTCATTCTCCTAAATTCCAATGAGTACAGGCCAAGAGCCATCAAAAGTTCCTCATAAGATAAACCTTTCATTCCTGGAATCATCGATGCGATCCTCCTCTGAACCCTCTCTAATGACAGTACATCCTTTATGAAAAGAAGAGCCCACTACTGCTCACAATACCCCGTGAGGTCTCACCAGTGCTTTATAAAGTCTGCACATCACATCCTTCTTCTTATACTCTTGTTGAAATGATTCCAAGCATTACATCTGATTTTGTTCTCCATCAACTATACTGAAACTCCAATAATGAACCCCTGTGGAACACCACTAGTAACAGGCTGCTAACCAGAATATGACCCCTGTATTCTGACTCTGATTCATGCCAATCAGCTAAGGCTCTACTCACACTAATATGTTTGCTATTATGCCATGGGCTCTCATCTTGTTAAGTAGCCTCTCATTTGGCATCTTGTCAAATGCCTTCTAAAAATCCAAATACACAACATCCACTGCATCTACCCTATCTACCCTACGTGTTGCTTCTCCAAAGAATTCCAACAGGTTTGTCAAGCAAGATATTCAAGCAAAACTATGCTGGCTTTGGCCTATCTTGACGTGTGCTTCTAAGTATTCCGTAACATCGCCCGTGACAATCAACCCAAACATCCGATGACCCAGCTCTAATTGTTCAAGAATTTCCTTTCTGCTGCCTCCCTCTCAGAAATCTTGAGGGGTAACATTTGAGATTTTCCAGTCCTCGTGAACCATGCCAGAATCTCCTCATTCCTGAAAGATCGTTTCTAATGCCTCCGCAATTTCTATTTCTTTCAGAATACATCTGGTCTGGGAGACATATTCACCCTTTGTCCATTCAGCTTTCTCAGCAGCTTTTCCCTTAAATAGTAAATGCGCTCACTTCCTTTTCCTAATACCCTTGAATATCCGGCACACTGCTAATGTCTTCTGCAGTTAAGGCTGACGCAAAATACTCATTTAGTTCCTCAGTCATCTCCTCGTTTCCCCATTAGTATTTCTCCAGCATCATTTGCTAAATGATCCTTTATCTCCTCTCACCTCTTTTATCCTTTATTTACTTGAAGAAGCTTTTTGTATCTCCTTTGATATTATTTGCCTGCCTAATTTCAAGCATCATTTCTCTCCTTTTGAGTTTTTGTTACCTTCTGCAAGTTTTTAAAATCTTTCCAATTCTCTATCTTCCCATTATTTTTTTTCTTCCTTGTATGCCCTCTCTTTTGCTTTTACCTTGGCTTTGACTTCCCTTCTCAGCCACAGTTGTGACAATTTTCCATTCAAATGTTTCCTCTTTTTGATATTTATCCTGCACATTGCTAATTTCTAGCAGAAACCCCCTCCACTGCTGCTCTGCCATCTTCACTCCTAGTGCCTCCTTCCCAATACATTTTGGCCAGTTCCTCTCTCATTCCACTGAAATACTGGCACACCTGACCTACATTTCTCCTTGTTAAATCTCAAATTGAATACATTGTGTATCCTTGGACTTTCAGCTTTCAAAGACATCCATCCTTAAGCCACGACTCCGTGATGGCCACAAGATCATACCTGCCAATCTGTAGCTTTACTACAAGGTCATCCACTTTATTTCTTACGCTGTGTGCGTTTAAATACAGAACCTTTAGCCCTTATTATAGAAGCACATTTCTTTTGGAGTCATGGGCTGCGAAATCAGGTCCAACGACCAACAAGGTGTCCACATTAGCCACAATACTCTCAGCCCCGTGGAACAGTGCCACCAGATGGTGCTCGAGCTCCAAACCTCAGCGCTCAAGCTGGTTTAACGCATGGCACGTCCTACAGATGTGGTCATTCAGATCGTAAAGTTTATCATGCCTGTTGATTACACAAGACAGGCAAGGTCAATTCAAATCAGAAATCATTGAATAAAACATAAGTTTAGTGAATTGACCAAGTTCGAGATGTAAATTTTTAATACTAACATTGTTGGGTTTTCAGAGCAAAATCACGCAGATACCTCAAAATAATAATTGAAACCTTTATTGAAATTTAAATGAATTAACGGTGGGTGGGAGGAGGAGGTTGGATTTGCAGATATTTACAAAGACGCCATAATCAGTTCTGTTTGAAAAAGCATAAGAGTTCCAATTAGAGGAATCAACTTCTTAAATAATTGAATGTTGACGAAATTTAACAAGTTGAAGCTACAGACAAAATTAGTACACAACAGCTTTCACCAAGCTAGCAAGGAAATGCTGATGGAAACGTGTGATCAAGTTATTATTTTTTATTTTAATGAGTAATCTTTCATGGATGTGCATCTTTAGAAATATTTTTTTATATTATTCAAAATAAATCAGCACCTACTGTATTTGCTTTCACCAGCACCTGCTATGATTATATGTCAATGTAATTTGGATGAAGACACAAATTAATTTTTGTTGAAGAGAAAATATTGAAGTCCCTTTTGTGAAAAAAAAGCTTCAAGTGTTTGGTCGCTCACTGCCACATTTCATTAATATTTTGCACTTCAAATTAACCCCTGTCAGAGGCAAGGGAATTATTTAAAAACTGAAGTGTGCTGGAGTCTGAACTGTATGTGGAGTAATTGATATGGGGGAAGAGGTCTTCCACTTTTTATTTGCTGGATCCTAACTGTCCGTTTTTCTTCAGGAATACTTCAGATATCTGACCCCAGAACATTGGGTCAGATCATACAAATCCTCAGCCAACAATGCAAAAGAGTACTATCAATTTAACACAGTGCACATGCCAAACTGTTCCTCCTTGCAGACTCTGTAAAAGCCAGGTAGAACTCATAGATGAACAAGTGAAACAGGAAGTCTGCACTCACAGTGATTGCAGTAAAAACACAGAAATGCTGGAGGAACACAGCAGGTCTCAGCATCCATCAGAGGTTAAGATATATAACTGACATTTTGGGGTTGCGACCTTCTTCAAGGTATGAGCAAAAGCAGGCAGGCGTCTAAATAAAAAGGCTGAGGAAAGGGCTGGGGCAGCATCACAATGAATCCAGTGCATGGGCTCCGGTACGAAGATGTATGTTGCATTTGGGCCTTTGGATTGCTTGCAAGTGCAGTGAGATCTCATTCATTCTTCTGTAAGAATGCTATGAAAGATGTCAGCTGAGCAATGATGAAATTTTAGTGGGATATTTCAGATCTGATAGCAACTGAAGGTGTGCCCACTAATGATGAAGCACTTAAGCTAGGGCTGGAACAGTCCATACAACTATTAGTTTTATAGGGCTAAAATAGGGAGAGGTGAAACTATGAAAGGGCTTGAAAATACCCAATTTTTATCAGAGATGGCTAGCACTGGATCAGCCCACCAGCTAACGGAGAATAAGAGAGATGCTGAACTGATTTGAATTGGCATGACAAATGTTGGTAACTGGAATAAATAATGTAGATGGACATTTTATGATCAACATGACCATTGTGGACCAAAGGTCCTTTTTCTGCGCTGTACATCAGAAAAGTAATTGTACTTCTCTTCTATTCTGGTTCATTCTAAGAAAGAGAATGCATCAGTGATGGCACAGACAGTTAATTGCTGGAAGCACCAATTTGTACAAAAAAAAATTAAAAATAAAAGTTGCTTTTTTAATGACATAAAGGTATAAATTTATTATTAAATTTAAATTTTTGATATCCAAATCAACAATTTCCTGGGTAGAGGAATTATGGTCTTTAATCAAATTTCTTCCATGTGTACTGAATAAGCCACTGTGACGGATTATATCATATTTTATATTATATATAGATATGTTTTTAGAAGAATTAGATTGGGGGTTTTAGTATAGGTCACAAACACTTCACAAAACAGATGTCATGTAAAATGCAAGAGCTCTGCTCAAACTAGACACTCCGGGCCCAGTGGCTTGTACAGACAATGGAAACTGCTTTGCTCAAGGAGTAGGTGTTAATTGCACATGTTGTGGAGTAGTGGATTATTGTTTTGAAAGCAATAGATGAACAGGGCCGCAATCTGTCTGGATGCAGTTTGCAGTTCTAAGAAGAACATATGGTTTTGCAAGCAGAGAGAGAGGGAACTGGTTTCTGCAGTCATGGCAGGATGGCAGCTTGTTTAAAAACCCCATTTTGAAGACAGGTTGTGAGTTCTGAGTTCAGCCTGTTCAAAACCATTGTGGTCCATATAAGAGGAAATGGCTGGCTCGAGTGTTTCACCTGAAATAAGGGGGAAAAAAAGGAACTCTGTGGTGACCTGCAGAAGAAGAGGTTATCATTTGGAAAACACCGATGGGGCAAGTTTCTTCGGCAAGACACTGAAGTGGCTGATTGGAGGGAATCAGTTTGTGTGTGTCCAGTAAGGAATGAATCTGTCTCTGAAACCAACAAGAACCTTCCTGAGCAGCAACCATTTACTTTTAAGCCCCAGAGCTTCAAGAAAATTCATAAATGTTAAATTCTGTGTACAGTATAAGAATTGCCTGATACCGGTGAACGTGCAGGAGTGAGAAGTGAGATTGGACTGTGAATCAAAGAACTTTTCTGAACTTAGATTATGTTAAGTTAATAGTAATAAGTTAAAGTTTGATCCTGTTTTTATGTTTAAAGAAAATTAAAAACTACTTTTGTTTTAGTCACCATTTGTCATGGTGAATTTCTATTGCTGCTGGGTTTTGGGGTCCTCTGGGCCCGTAACACCACATTTTAGGAATGCATACTTACCACACGGGTAGCTCAACACCTGGATGTCATCAATGGCAATATATCCTCTTTGTTCATGAGAGACATCTGCTTCAAAAATTACCTGCACACAAACAAAAGACATGAAACAATTTTCTCTTTAATTCACATCCAAAGATTTGTTCTGCAGAGGATAAATTCTCACTGCCCCTCCCGACCCCCATAGCAATTCTACTATTCTTCAAGGCAGTTGCAAAATGCCCATCTCTCTTACTACTGAGATGGTGGGGAGCTGGTACAAACCTTTTGGTGAAGATGTTCTCAGAGTTGCTGGACAGTAATTGACAGGATTTAGGTTGCTTGATGAATATTGACCTCCAAGAAATTTCTTGGCTATCAGGCAACAAGACGTAATGAAATAATGTCCTGCATCCAAAGTCGGCACAAATGTGAACCTGAGACAAAGGTGAATTCCCAATTTATTGCCCTATTTCACTGTGGCTTGTCGTTGAAACAATGCTAGGATGTGTTCAAAAGATTATAAGAGATGAGCAGGAGGTCAGCTGCGTTACAATGAAGACAAAACAGAAAGATAAATGCACACTGAATTTTAACTCCATGTTTGGGATATTTTGACACAAGTTGAACTTTATCTGTTTCTCTACGTTAGCAGTCAATTTGCCCAGTAACCAGCTGCTGGTTTGAGGCTGCACCAAACCTCTTCTAGAAGAGCAGAACAAACAGTTGAGAGTCAGCTAACCAATTCTTTACTCCACTGAAAATTTCATATTCATCTCTGGAAAATCTGACTTTTATTCTCAGTTCATCCAGAATTGGACACATGAGCCAAAAACAGAACAAATGAATATGAAGAGTTTACAAAACATACTGCTCTAGAATAAACAAATTATCCAGCTAACAAATATGACTGCTAATTTAGCATGACCCTGGGGAAATAGTTAAGCCAAAGTAAAGAATTCTCAATATAATTTAACCGAGGCAGAATTCTTTGGGGAAATCCTAATTGTTTTCCATAGCTCAGGTGTAGAGAGAATGTTGACTCAAATGTATAATTACCAATATATTTCCCAATAACTAAATGAAAACCACTTTTTAGTGAAGCTGATTTTTATAATGATAACACTGTTGCAACTGCATGTAAATATTACCAGGATCATGGTCAGCACCATCAATGCAGGTGACCTGGGCACAAACCTTTTGGTGAAGATGTTCTCAGAGTTGCTGGACAGTAATTGGCAGGATTTAGGTTGCTTGATGAATATTGACCTCCAAGAAATTTCTTGGCTATCAAGCAACAAGACGTAATGAAATAATGTCCTGGGCTCCTTTCGATTTACCTGAGCTGTTTCTAACACCTCTCTCCCCTTCCTCCATCTCGGTGGGGGGGGGGGAAGAAAAATCACGGACATCTTTTCCAAGCCCACTAGATCGCAAAACCACCTGGATAAAATGTCTTCCCATCCTAACTTTGGTCCGGAAACAATCCCTTTATCAGAATTCTCTACATCTGTTCACAGGAAGTGGCCTTCCATTCCAGGGCATCCAAAATGTCAGGGTTCAATAAATGTAGATTCCCCCTTACTATCAGAGATAAACCCCAGAGCTTTCTCCTCTGACAGAGACATCTCTTGGTGCCTGCCACATTGACCACTGCCAGTGGGCCGATATCGCCTCAAACCGTACATCTTGGTGCCTCACAGTTCGGCGGGCAGCAACCTCCTTTGAAGAAGACCGCAGAGCCCACCTCACTGACAAAAGACAAAGGAGGAAAAACCCAACACCCAACCCCAACCAACCAATTTTTCCCTGCAACCGCTGCAACCGTGTCTGCCTGTCCCGCATCGGACTTGTCAGCCACAAACGAGCCTGCAGCTGACGTGGACATTTACCCCCTCCATAAATATTCCGCGAAGCCAAGCCAAAGACCCCTCCACCATCCAATGACTTCTCTCTCCACCTTTCTCTTCATCTCTCACACCTCCTGTCCTGTACTCCTTTACCCATGGACCATTCCCTCAAATTATTTCCCCTTTTATATATAATTTCATCTATTTTATCTTAGTCCTCATTCATGATTCATATCTGAAGCAGACTTCTGTCTGTGGATGCTGTGTTTCTCCTACAATTCTTTGTCGATAATGACACAGGTTTGACAGAAGTAGCATAACGGTTAACACAATGCTGTTGGAAGTGTCAACGACCAGGATCAGGGTTCGGATCCCGCACTGTCTGTAAGGAGTTTGTATGTTCTCGCCTGACTGTGTGGGTTTCCTCTGGGTGCTTCGGTTTAACCTCAACCCCAGCCCCACCCAATCCCATACATACTGGAATTGTAGGTCAATTTGGTGTAATTGGGCAGCATGGGCTCATGGGCCAAATGGGCCTGTAAACCGTGCTGTATGTCTAAATTTTAAATTTAAGATGTCAATCAAACATTGATTGTCTTCTCAATTCTCATATACTGATCCATTCATAGAAGTATTAAAGGAAGCATCTCAATGTATATTTAAGAGGTACAAGGACTGCTTAAAGAAATCTCTTGGTGCCTGCCACAATGACCACTGACAGTGGGCTGATATCGCCTCCAACCGTGCATCTTGGCGCCTCACAGTTCGGCGGGCAGCAACCTCCTTTGAAGAAGACTGCAGAGCCCACCTCACTGATAAAAGACAAAGGAGGAAAAACCCAACACC
Organism: Narcine bancroftii; assembly: GCF_036971445.1. Lineage (NCBI taxonomy): Eukaryota > Metazoa > Chordata > Chondrichthyes > Torpediniformes > Narcinidae > Narcine > Narcine bancroftii. Next base: position 186,526,512 of record NC_091474.1, read on the forward strand.
CAACCCCAACCAACCAATTTTCCCTTGCAACCGCTGCAACCGTGCCTGCCTGTCCCGCATCGGACTTGTCAGTCACCAACGAGCCTGCAGTAGATGTGGACATACCCCTCCATAAATCTTCGTCCACGAAGCCAAGCCAAAGAAAGAAAAGAAGGATCCAATAAAATATGGAGTACTCAGATTGCCGGAAGACTTTGAGATTTATAATGAGGAGGAAAAAAACAAAGGTGGGGATTATTGGCTGCAATGTAAGAGAGCATCACCATTTAAGATTAATAATGAGTTACCTAGAAAAATGTTTGTTTCAATCTCAATCCTCTAAAGCAATGGTTTTCAAACTGCACCCCTAAACATACATTCCACCTCTGCCATCAGTGCACTGTGATTAATAAGGGATTGCTTAAGGTGGTATGTGAGTAGAAAGAAAAAGTTTGAAAACCATTGTTTTAAGTGTACCTGATTGACTCGTTATGTACACGGTTTCATAACTCCAAAGGAAATGGGCCAATGACAATTTTTCTCAAGCAAAATATTTCAGTAACAATTGGGTCTAGAGCAGTGATTCTCAACCTTCCTTTCCCACTCACATCCCACTTTAAGCAATCCCTTAGTAATCAGAGAGCAGTTTGAAAATCACTCCTCTAAAGGTTTATCTTGAGTATCTGCTTCTCCTTCACTCAGCTCTGTTATATAAATTACTGTATCGGTGACCTTGATAGAGTCAAATATTGATTTTTACAGTTCCCTACAGAGGTGACACTGATTTTCAACATTCTCCAAAATGCAGAAACAAAAAAAAAATAGCTTTACTAACATCAAATTCTCAATAAAGTTTTTAATTAACTCCGAGAATTATTGATTACCATCATGCATTTAAAAAATGACTTGAAAGATCAAAAAATTAAGTTGTCATAAATAGTTGATTTTCAGGCTAAAGGCCAGCAGACTGTGATGTGTATGAAGTTAGATGCACAGTTACTTTTGAAGACAGAAGGTTCAGGGAAGAGAACACAGATAATCTTGAGCTGATCAGTTTGAAAAAGGTGGAAGTGTTGAATGTCTTGAAACAAATACGGTTGATAAATTCTCAGCAGTGGATGGGATCTAACCCAGAATTCTTTTAGAAACAAGGGAGAAGATTATTGGGGCACAGAGATTTTTGCATCTTCATGAGCACTGAACTTGGTAATATTGGTCCTTTGCTCAAGAAGTAAAGTTGGGTTAGGCTGGGTAACAACAGATCAGCAAATTACTGTCGAGAATCCTAAGACAAAGGACTTGTATATGTTTGGAAAGGCAGAGACTTATCAAAGATGGTTAGTCTGGCTTTATGAGGTTGAAATGATGCATGACTAATTGAGTTTTTGATGAGGAAACAAAGGAAATTCATGAAGGCAGGGTGGCAAACATTTTCTGTATGGATTTTAAGACACTTCCCAAGGTCCCAGTCAATTAATTCTGTAGGCTAAGCCTCAAGGGATCAAAGGTGCGCTGGCTGATTGGATCCAAAATTAGGTTGGTGATAGGAGGCAGAGAACCATAAGTATGCTTTACTGACTAGAAGTTATTTATTACCAGTGGAGCACCATAGGAATTAGTGCTGGAACCCTTGTCCATTGTGATACATGTTAATAACTTGAATGTACAGTTATTGTCAGTTATTGATACAGTTAGTGTTGAGGACAGCAAGGAAGTTTACCCATGCTGATGGCAGGATACAGGTCAGGAGTAAAGTTGTGTGAAGCATTTGCAATTGGAGTTTAATCCTGTCAAGTGTGAGGTGATATATATATATTGGGAAGTGAAATAGGGGTAGAACTTGTTAAGTTAGTGATCGAGCATTATGGAATGTTGATGAAGAGAAACACAAAGAGATCCAGGTCCATTGTTACCTCAAAGTGGCAACACAGGTTGATAGGATGGTGGGGACAGCATTTGGCATGTTTACCTTCATAGGTCGAGGTACAGAATGTAACAGTTCTCCCAGTTACTCTGCATCCGTCGTATTTGAACGAATGATGAGAATTCCGTACAGGTGCCTCTAAAACATTTTGTTTTTGAAACATATTAACAAAGCCTTGGACCAGATCTCAACAATTTCCTGCACTTCTGTTCTGACCATGCTCTCCTCCAGAATGGAAAAAGGATAGAATTCCCCAGGTCCACCACAAGGACTCCACTATTGTGTGTCAAGCCTCTGTCTACATCACCATCTCCAACCTCATCACCTCTGGTCACCTCCCCTTCACGGCCTCCAACCTCATTGTCTCCCATCCCCTTACTACCCATTTCCACCTTTTACGCTAGATGCATAAACCCAACCATATAGACAGACCCATTGTTTCTGCTTGCTCTTGCCCCACCGAACTTGTTTCATCTTACCTTGGCTCTAACTTTTCTCCACTGATCCAATCCTTCCCCACCTACATCCACGACACTGCACATGCCCTCCATCTCTTCAATGACTTCAGATTCTCTGAACTGGGCCACAACACCTTCATGATAGATGTCTAATCACTTTATACCTCCATCCCCCACATAGAAGTTCTCAAAGCACTTCATTTTTTTCTAGAAAAGAGACCCACCACCACCAATACCCTCCTCCACCTGGCAGAACTAGTCCTCTCAACAACTTCTCTTTTGACTCATTTCATTTCCTTCAAATCAAAGTAGCCGCCATGGGTATCCACACGGGTCCCAGTTATGCTTGCCTGTTTGTGGGCAAGGCCCATCAACTCATCCTCTACTTGATTAATGACTACAGAGGAGCTGCTTCCTGCACCTGTGATGAGCTTGCCAACATCATTCAATTTGCTGCCAACTTCCATCCCGATGTCAAACTCATCTGGTATATCTCTGACAACACTCTCCCAATTCTTGATCTCTCTGTCTCCATTTTGGGAAACAAGCTTTCCGCTGACTTCATTTAAAACCCAGCAAATCCCTCAACTACCTTGACTGCTCTTTCTTACACCCAGTGCCCTGCAAGGATTCCACCCCTTCACGCTATTTCGCTGTCTCTGCTGCATCTGTTCCCAAGATGAGGACTTCCAGTCCAGATCATTTGAAATGTCCGCTTTCTTACACAAATGTGGCTACCCCACACCACCATCAACTCAGCCCTTACCTGCATAGCCTCTACTTCCCGCTCATCTGTCCTGGCCCCCTTTGCCCCTAGATGCAACAAACATAGGATTCCCCTTGCCTTACCTACCACCCCACCAGCTTCCACATCCAACACATATACATCCATAATTTCTGGCACTTACAACATGATCCCACTACCAGACACATCTTCCCATCTCTGCTTTCCTTGGGGACCGCACCATTTGTGACTCCTTGCTATATGTAGATTATGGACGTTCACGTAAGCTCCCTGTCTGAAACCTAATTGGAGGTCGCATCACCTGCCAGTCAAGGTTGGACTTGGCCCACTCATTAGTGCACACCTTACCACTGGTTCATTTGAAAGATGCAGCGTCATCATTAGCAAGACACAATACCATGTTGAATGTAAAAAAGTTCTCACCTCCGCCATATCTAAAACACTAATCTGATAAATCTGATTTCAATTTAATTAATTTCTGTGGCATGAGGTATAGTTGATGTAAAAAATTATATTGTACCAGTCTATATCTTACATTTATTGTATTAGTCATAAAGTCTCGACATAAATCAGCCTAATTCTTCTCATCTATTATAACATTTAAGTCTGTCTCCCATCTTTGTCTGGATTTATGAATCTCTAATTTATGGGTCTCCATTTAAATGATAAATTACTGAGATAAATTTCTTTGTATTTCCTTTTCTTATTAAAAGTCTCTACATTGCAACACTTTGGTAAATCCATTGTTGGACCTAGCTTATCACTAAATATGCTCTAATTTGAAAATAGCAAAATATTGTATTATTAAGAATACCATATATATTCTTAAATTGTTCAAATGACATCAATTGCCTTCGCTGATAAGTCTTCAATAAAGCTGATCCCTTTATGAGACCAAATTTCAAAAATTTGATTATCTAATGTACAAGTTACGAGTTAAGAGCCAAAGGAGTTTTAAGAGATAAATTAGTCCTTATTTGTATTATGCCAAATTTTAATCAGTTTCAATACAGAATTATCTTTTTCAGCAGTCATAAATTTTGTGTCCCATTTAGATATAAAATCATCTGCTTTTCTCTCTCCTAATTTATCTAATTCTATTTTTCGCCAAGAAGATTTTCCCCCTCTTCAAAAAAAGAGGTAAGAAATTTCATTTGAGCTGCTCAATAATATTTTTTTTAAATTAGGGAGCTGTAAACCTCCCAATTCATATTTCCATGTTAATTTTTCTATAGAGGCTCCAGATATTTTACCTTTCCTTAAAAATTTTCTAATATATTTATTTAGTACTTGACAGAATTTTTGAGGTATTAATAAAGGCAATGATTGAAATATATTCTGGGAAATATATTCAGTTTTATACAATTAATTTTTCCTACTAATGTAACAGGCAATATTGCCCATCTATTTAAATCTTCATCAACTGTTTTAAGTAGTGGCAAATAATTCAATTTATATAAATGTTGTAATTTATTTCAGTATGGACTCCTAAATATCCCATTTATCGGCCATTTAAACTGAGAGTTTCTTTAGCAAATAGTATGATCACTTCTTGTGAAAAGTTTAATTTCCATTTTTATCCCAATTTACTTTATAACCCGAAACTTTTCCATATTCGCCTAACATTAAATGCAGTCTTTGTAACGAATTTGATGGTTCTGTCAGATATATCAGCAACTAATCTTATGTTCCTCTTGGTTAATTCTAAAACCCTTAATATCTGGATCCTTACGAATTGCTTCTGCTAAAGGCTCTTAGGCTAAAACAAATAACAGTGGTGACAATGGGCATCCTTGTCTACTAGATCTTGTTATAATGGGGCAGAAATATAACCATTTGTTACCACCTTAGCCTTGGGTGGTAACAAATGGATAAAGCTCTTATCCAGTTCATAAAAGTTTGAACCACTCCAAATTTTTCTAATACTTTAAATAAAAACTCCCATTCTAATTTATCAAGTGCCTTTTCTGCATCTCGTGATACGGCTACACAAAGATTGCCACTTTTTTGAACTAAATGAATTATACTCAATAATAGAGCTGGCTGTCTCTTTTTCACAAAACATGTTTTATCCATATTTATCAATTTAGGTATTTACAAGAACTTTAGCAATTATCTTATTACTTGAATTTAATAAAGATATAGGTTGGAATTAGAAAAATTATTAGAACAAATTACAGGAGTCCAATTTCCACAAAATCCAGAATTATTTTTATTAGATAACATTATAGGGATAAGACAAATTGAAATTAATTAGACATTAGAATTTGTTAAAATTGCATTAGCAGTGGCTTTGAAATCTGATTTACATTTAAGTTTGGAACCATGGAATGGGGAAATGTACAGCTGTGTCCCCCTTGAGAAAATCACATATGTTAAGGAAAAAAAATTGATATATTTTTACACATTTGGCCTCTATATTTACAAATAAGATTAAATTTTTAATTTTGATTTCTAAATGTTCTTCTTAGCCTCTAAGACCTGAGTGGAACCCTTTTAATGATGAGATATGAATTTTAGATTAGATGGATTTCAACTTTCAGCAATCCTTTCTTATTTTTATTCCCTTTTTCTTTCTTTTCTTTTTTTTCTATTCTAACACTTTACTATATTATCTCTCTCTTTTCTTTTTGGACTGTAAGGGCCGGGAAAGGGGGATATTGGGGTTTTATCATCATGTATTTGATAATATATTATTATTTCTGTATTTTGAAATATATTTGATTGCATGTATGGTTAAAATGTTTAAATAAAATATTCAAAAAAATCATTAGCCAGATGCCCAGCTCAGAAACATATAAATTCTAGCATGTGCTACAGTTCGCTTTCTCTGCTCCTTGGTCCTGACTATGACCACTTCTCTATGCCAAGTCACTTAAATGTGGACATTGCTGAAGGAGTCATTGGCGAGGTGTGCACTACACCTAGAGTGGGACCATTTCTCTCCTCCCACCCCACCCCCAACTTTCCTGCTGCTTGTCTCCTTTCCTGTATAACCAACAGTCTTTTTTTCGATATTTTAAAAGATTCAAGCAAAGGTATACAAACAAGACATTTTCTCATAATACAATATAATATCCAGAGACCAGCATTTTCTCCTTCCCCAGATATTAAATAAACCACAAAATGCAAAGGAAAATAAATAACTAAATAAAAAGATAGATAGATAGATAGATAGATAGATAGATAGATAGACAGACAGACAAACAGACAGACAGACAGACAAATAAATAGATGGATTTGAATAGATAAATAAATAAAACTAAAAATTAAAACACATGCCATTTGCACAAGAGTCTTTGACCTGAAATGTTAACACTAATCATTTTCCAAGTATTTCTTCCTGACTCATTGACCATTTCAGCACTTTTTGTTTTTAATCTCAAGAATTGGAGAACTCTTTGTTTCGAGCCCAGAGGACTCCAAAACCCAGCAGCAATAGAAATTCACCAAGACAAATGGTTACTTAAACAAAAGTTGCTTTTAATTTTCTTTAAACATAAAAACAGGATCAGATTTTAACTTATTACTATTAGCCTAGCTTAACCTCCTTCTAATTCTCAGCACACATGTATGTAATATGTATATGTTCAAGAAAGTTCTTTGATTCACAGTCTAATCTCACTTCTCCAAGTTCTCTGCTATCAGGCAATTCTTATACTGTGCACAGAATTCAACATTTATGCAAAGTTAAATGATTACCACTCAGGAAGGTTCTTGTCAATTTCAGAGAGAGATTTGTTGCTTGTTGCATACACACAAACAGATTTCCTCAAATCAGTCACTTCAGCGTCTGCCAAAGAAATTTGCCCCATCCTGAGTTTTCCAACTGATAACCTCTTTTGGCAGGTCATCACAGAGTTCCTCTTGTTTCCCTTATTGCAGGAGAAATAGCAGCCATTTCCTCTTGGAAGGACTACAAGGGTTTTGAACAGGCTGAACTCAGAACTCACAACCGGTCTTCAAAATGGGGTCTTTCAACAGCCTGCCAGCTTGCCATTTTGGAGTCTCAACTGCTACTGTCGAACCAACCCCTCTCTCTTTCTCTCTCTCAAGCCCCTTTCATATTTGCAAGTAATCCCAGGAATCAAACGCAAATCGGCCTATAAAGTGCCAAGTGTGAAAGCAAAATCAGCTCATCGCCGGCATCAGATGATGTCATCTCAAGCCGGGGATTGACAGCCTCGACCCCTAGTACAATCCCAGGCATCTGCAGATGCTGCATTGTAATCAGGCAAGTGTGAAATGGGTAATTGCACCAACAGAAGGTAGAACAGTCCTAAACCCAGGGATGGCTCCTTGTAAATGTGAAACCATTCAGTGTCCCATTTAGGAGTGGTCAAATGTGAAAACCCAAGCCCCATACCTATCCTGGGATATTAAACAACCAATTTAGTGGGATGCAAGTGTGAAAGGGGCTTATGAGAATAATCCTGTTTGTTCTTTCTTCTCTGCTTGTAAAAACCAAAACCTCCCCAAGGATCCAAACCCAATCTTTGAAAGATCTTATCAGCACTTGAACCCAGACTTTTCCATTTGCACCTGCTTTTGACATTCTTTCCAAAACGAAATGGAGCCTGAATATCTAGCTTCAGCAAAGCTCTTGCGTTTTAAATGAGATGTCTTTTGTGAAGTGTAACTCTGTTTGTGAAGTGACCTATACTAAACCCCCAAAATCTATCTCTTTTAAAGACATATTTATCCATAACCATAATTATATAACCAGTAACATATGTCACAACTTTACGAAGCACTTCTTTGGTTGAACTTGGAGTTATGGTGCTCAGTTCTTGTGGCCTTAACCCTTGGAAGTTTGTGATTGTGTGAGAGAGTGCAAAGAAGATTCATCAGGATGTTGCCTGCTTTTGAGAACTTTAATTATGGCGAGAAATTTGGGCTTGTTTTCCTTGAAGTGAAAGAAACTGAGGGATATCCTGATAGATATTTACACAATTATGAGAGCTTACAGAGGGCCATAACTTCTTCCCATGTTAGAAGAGGGAGCTGAGGGGCATTTTTTTTTAAGTGGTGAGATGCCAAAGAAAGTGGTTAAATCCAGTGCAATGAGCATGTTGAACAGGCATCTAGATAGTCACATAAATAGGGATAGGAATGGAAAATAGGGACCTAATTCAAGTAAAATGGTTCAGTGTTGATGGATTTTATAAAAAAAGATCAATATAATAACATATAAACATAAGTATGAGGAGGAGTAGGCAATCAGCCTGTCGAGCCTGCTCTGTCATTCACTGTGATCACGGCTGATCTGATATTAGGCTCATCTCCACCTACCTGGCTTTTCCTCATATCCCTTAATTCCCTTACAATGTAAAAGTCTATCCAACCTTGCCTGAAATACATGGACATTATTGGCCAAAGGACCCTTTCTGTGTATACAACTCAATGACCTCTGATAATTTCTACTATAAGCATTCCACTTCTGTGCCTTACCTCATCAAACCTTCAAAAGTAAAAGGAGGTTAGAAAGGGTAGATAATAAAGATTTTTTTTCCCCATCAGCAGTGGTGTATATGAGTAAAGTACACTGGTTTAATTGAGAGAAAAGTTAGTATGAATTTGAGGAAGAACTTTTTCACCCCAAAGGGTGGTTAAAATCCACAATGCATTGTCTGAAATACATGGCGGAGACACAAACTCTCAACATTCAAGTGGTATTTAAAATAAGCATTTGCAACATTATGGCATGGAGGATGTAAGTAGTGTGCTGGAAAACATTATAAGTGTGGACAGATACTTTATGCTTGATGCAGAATCAACCGAAGGATCCACTTCCATATTCTATGATAATATAAGAATCGAGTTTTCCCTAAGATGTCTACACCTATTTTTAAATGGACTTGTTTTTAAAAATCAGATCATAATATACTTGTAAAATTATGTATTTTTCTTTACCAGTTGATATCTGATTGCTTTCATTTAAACTGAGCAGGATAGCTGATCCATTAAAAGAGATGAAAGAGTGACTCCTTGCATTCAAATTCAAATCCAACGAATGCACAGATTGCTATGTCAGCATTTATCATTCCCATCACAATTGTATGGCATACTTTGAGAACAAAAACTACACATCCCAAGTCACTCTTTTCGCTGGAGATTGAATCAAGTACAAGAATACTCGTAATGGAATAAGCAACTGTAAACCTTTTGTCAAAGGTTCGTGCAAAGGAGGAGAAACCCATTCTAATTCTTGTTTGAATAACTGCAGTTCTCCAATTACCAGATTTCTACATCTTTGGAATGTACTCAAATCAAGTCCTGTCACTATTGCCAAATTCAACTACAGGCTGTGGATAAAACAAGAAATACCCAAATCTGAGATAAGGTTCAGGCTTTGCAATCATGAAGAGCAAATCAGGGAGACCATAAAAATAACATCACAATGTAAAATATTTGGAGAATGGAGAAAAACAATCAATAATTTCAATTCACTACAGCTAGGTATCATCAAACTCGGACCTATTTTATCAATTAAAAATGCCATAACTTAATAACAGCAAAGGAATACATTATTAGGCAGATTACATTTATTCTTCATTTGTTCAAATGTTCTTCATTCGTATAAATCTTCCAGCTTGAAAACAATCCTCTATCCTCTCAATATCCATCCACATCCAAGTCCTTAAAAATTGATTATCTATAGAAAATGGATTGTCTGTTTTGACAAAGGGCATTTTTTTTGTGAAACTAAACCTTTCATACCTATTTCATTATCAATCTGATCCCATAACTCAATCAAGTGTTTCAAAATAGGTCATTTAAATTTATTTCTCCTGTTTTACTAAATTCTATATTAACTTAAGCAGGAATTTTATCTAAACTAAACAGTACATTAATAAATCGCTATTGAACAGCTTTATAATAATACTTAAAATGAGAAAGTTGTAAACCCTCCCCCCACATTCAAACATCCAAGTCAATTTTTCAAAAAAAAAACCCTTGCCATTTTCCCTTTCCATAGAAACTTCCTAACAATCGAGTTTAAATCCTTAAAAAAAAATTGAGGAATTGAGATGGGGATCAACTGAAAGATATTGAACTCTAGGAAAGATAATTCATCTTAACAAAATTCACCCTACCTACTAAAGTAACAAATAGGGTATTCCATTTATTCATATCCTTAGCAATTTTATTAAAATTAAATATATATATATTTTCAATTATTATCTACCCAAATACCTAAATACTTAATTCCAGAATTTTGCCATCTAAATTTAGGGGCCATTTTACACTGAGTCAAGCCACTTTTCTCCAATTAATTTTATAGCCAGATATTTCCCCATATTCTTTCAGTCTTGCATGTAATTGAGACAAAGAATTTATAGGACAGTCAAATAAACCAAAACATCATCAGCAAATAAATTAATTTTATATTCTTCTTGGTTAACCTTTATACCCTTAATCTTAAAATCTTGTTCTATAAGCTCTGCTAAGGGTTCTATTGCTAAAATAAACAAGGCTGGTGATAAAGGGCATCCCTGCTGACATGATCTAGTTAATTGAAAAGAAGTAGAGACTTGTCCATTAGTCAACACCCTTGCACAAGGATTTTTATATAAGGCTTTAATCCCAATTTATTAATGTCAACTAAAAGCCAAACTTTTAAATACTGCAAAAGAAAAAATCCCATTCTAATCTATCAAAAGCCTTCTCTATGTCCAAGGTTACTGCTACACTTAAATCACCCCTTTTCTGAGCTAAATGAATTAGACTAATCAATCTAACAACATTATCAGCAGATCATCACTTTTTGACAAATCCTGTTTAGTCCTTATGAATTCAATCTGGTAAATATTTACCTAATTTATTTGCCATAATTTTAGCAACAATTTTATAATCCGCACTCAGTACTGAAATAAGCCTATAAGATGTTGGATTTAATGTATCCCTATCTTTCTTTAGTACAACTGTAATTACTGCAGTTGAGAAAGATTCTAGTAAGGAATGAGAATCTGCCACTTGATTTAACATCTCCATAAAATGAGGTATTAAAAGGTCCTTAAATTTGTTTAAAAATTCAAGCGGAAAACCATCCTCCCCCAGTGACTTACTATTTTGCAATGAACGAAGTGCTTCACCAACTTCTCTTACCATGAAAGGAGCATCTAAAACTTATCTGACATTAAAAAAATAATTTTAACTTCAGTTCTACAAGACTCACCAACTTCTCTTACCATGAAAGGAGCATCTAAATCTCTTTGATCTTGATGTTTCAAACTAGGTAAACTTATCTGACATTAAAAAAATAATTTTAACTTCAGTTCTACAAGACTCAGATTTATATAAATTAGAATAAAAATCTTGAAATAAATCATTAATTTCTTGAGTTTTATAAGTTATCATCTTTTTGAGCTTTTTCTAATAGCAATAATTATTCTAGAAGTTTATACTGTTTTTAACTGCCAAGCAAGGACCTTATGGGCCTTTTCTCCTTATTCATAATACCTCTGCTTGCTTCTCTCAATTAATTTTTCAATTCTATATGTCTGAATCGTATTATAGTGGTTTTTAAATTATTAATATCTTTTTTTTTCTCAACTGAATCCTTTCTTTGTAAATCTTTCTCCAAATCTTCTATTTCTGTTTCCAATTGATCAACTTCTTTCATATAATCTTTCTTAATTTTTGCTGTAAAACTTATTATCTGATCTCTCAAGTATGTCTTCAATGTCTCCCAAACAATAAACTTATTAGCTACTGAATTAGAATTTATTTCTAAAAATTGCTTTTTTATAAAGTCACAAAAATCCACCCTGTTCAATGATGTAGAATTAAATCTCCATGTAAAAATCAATTGCTCCTTCTCAGGAACCAAACATGTCATTAAAAATGGTGAATGTTGAGACAAAATTCTGGCCTTATAGTCCACATGCATAATTCTTCCTTGTAGTTGCAATGATCTCAAAAACTAACCTATTCTAGAATAAGAGTCATATGTATGTGAATAAAAAAGAATAATCCCTTTCTTTAGGATTTTTGGATATTTAGCAAATATCCATCGTTCAACTTTTTCATTACACTCAAAGTTACCTTTGCTGCTTTAGCACAAATAAATGATCTTGTCATTTTACCCAAACTGGATCCAGACAGCAATTAAAATCCTCTCCTATCAATACTTTTTCCTGCGGTTCAGCCAAAAAACTTAAAATATCACAAATAGATCCTTCATCATCTACATTTGGTGCATAAATACTCATAGGTGTCCACATTTCAGAATAAATTTGACAATGAATCCAGACAAATCTCCCCAAAGTGTCAGTAACCACCCTTTGAATTTTGACAGGTAATGTCTTCTTCATCAATATTGCCACACCTCTTGATTTGGAATTAAATGCTGGAGGTACCACTTGACCTACCCAGTTTCTTTTTCATTTCTGATTAAGTGAGTCTCTTGCAAGAAAGCAATATCAACTTTAATTTTCTTCAACTAACCTGAAACCCTCTTTCTCTCAATATTATTAAGCCCATTTATATTAAAGCTTACAAAATCTAATACCCTACAAATTGCCATTGATCTACTTCTTTAATAATTTGGAACTCCCCTTTTCTTTTCCTCTGGGGCCTACCATATCTTAAAACTGTTAACCACACAACATCTCCATCCAAAGGAAAGTAAAGAAAAAAAACGTTAAAAAGCTCCCCCAAATGAGGAGTCACGTGATGGAGTAGTGGCCGGACGGTGAACTCCAGCCCTCTCCAAAAAAGTCGGGAAAAACAAAGGAAAACACAAAGGCACAGAAATAAAAGTTACAGAAAAGTGAGTATAAAGGTGGAAAGAAGATGGCGACAAAAAAAGAAAAATCGAAAGCAACGGTAAGAAGAGAGGAAGAGAAGACAAAGGAGGAAAAAGGTGAAGGCCTTACCTGTCCGAAGAGGCCCGCTGCGGAGAGAGAAACCCGCTCCCTCAGGTCGGTAAATAATGGACTACAAAAATGGCTCGCAGAGCCGAGTAAAAGTGCGCAACCGCGCATGCGCGATTCTTCGCGCATGCGTGATGCGAATGGAAAAAAACACACCGACGGGAGGGGGGACCAGCTGGGGAGTCGATCTCCACAGCCGGCAACGACAGCTGCAGAACACCTGCAGCAAGAAGAGACCACAGAAGACAATAGAAACAAGAAAGAAGAGGAGGAAAGGGCACCAAAGAAACAACAGATGGCCAACCCAGAGGAAGAAGAAGAGGAAGAGGAAGAATACAGTGAAATAGAAGAAAAGAAAGGCAAGATAAAGGATATACTTTCTCTTATTAAAGGATACATGGAGTCATTTAAAGAATGGCAAACACAGGAATTTAAGGATTTAAGAAAAAGAATAAACAACACAGAAGAGAAAATAAATAAAATAGAGATGACCTTAACAGAAATGGGAAAGAAAATGGACAAGCTGGAAGAGCGGGCAGTAGCAGCAGAAATGGAGGTAGAAGACTTAAAAAAGAAATTGGAGGAATCTAATAAAAAAACTAAAGAGACACAAGAACTACTAGCTCAAAAAATAGATACAATGGAAAACCATAATAGAAGAAATAACATAAAGATAGTGGGCCTTAAGGAAGATGAAGAAGGCAAGAATATGAGGGAGTTTATAAAAGAATGGATCCCTAAGACCCTAGGATGTCCAGAACTACAGCAAGAAATGGAAATAGAAAGGGCACATAGAGTATTGGCCTCTAAACCACAACCACAACAAAAACCAAGATCTATTGTAGTAAAATTCCTAAGATATACTACAAGAGAAAAGGTACTGGAGAAGACAATGGAAAAAGTAAGAGAGGGCAACAAACCACTGGAGTATAAAGGGCAAAAAATCTTCATTTATCCAGATATAAGTTTTGAACTCCTAAAGAAGAGAAAAGAGTTCAATACAGCAAAGGCGATTTTATGGAAGAAAGGGTATAAATTTATACTAAAGCATCCAGCGGTATTGAAAATATTTATTCCAGGACAACAAAACAGACTATTCTCGGATCCAGAAGAAGCACGAAAATTTGCAGAACAATTACAAAAATAGACTGAGGGAGGAAGACGGGTAATGAGAGTTAAAATGATCACGATTGATATGTATGTGGGTAAAGACAAAAATAGACTGAGGGATGAAGACGGGTAATGAGAGTAAAAATGATCACGATTGATATGTATGCGGGTAAAGAGGTATAAGAGTGAATAGAGACAATGTGCATACGTGAATGTATCTGTACTTAGAGGAAAATATAGATAGTATAGACAAGAATTAATAAGGGAAGGTAATGGAATAGAGAGAATAAGGAGGGAATTAAAAGAGTGACCTTTGTGACATATGAAAAGTGAAATCTTTTCTGGGGGGGTCGGGGTGGGGGGAAATAGCGGTCACTGCAAAATCAGTTGACGCTTGCGAGTGGATTCGCAAATCCAAATGGAGAGGGGAGATGTGGTTGTCCGACAAGGGATAAAGGACAACTCAGGAGGGGAAGGGGAGATCGGGGATAAATAAGATAGAAATAGGAGAATAAGGAAAATGTTGGATGTTGTAGGAATGTTGTCTTATAAAGAGTTGAAAATAAGAAAACAGAAATGGAAAAGGAGGAAAGGTAATGATGGAAAAACGGAAAGAGAAGATAAACAAAATATAAAAGGGCTACGCTGAACTATATGACTTTAAATATTAATGGAATACATAACCAAATTAAAAGGAAGAAACTACTAAATTTAAATGAATAAATGTATTCCATTAGAAAAAATAACATATAGGTTAAGAAATAATATTGAAATATTCGAACAAGTATAGGAGCCTTACATTAAATACAATAGCGAAAACCTACCGGAGACAAACATTACCTAAGTTGATGGAAGGAGAAGGAAAGAAAAGAATGGACTCAGTAGAATTTCTGGTGTATTTTTGTTGAATGACAACATTGTTTGACTGGCTTAATGCAACCTAGATTGTATACCTAAAATGGATGAGAGGGGGGAGTGGGGGGGTGGCTTGGGAGGAGGGGGGGGGGGAGAAAAAGTCACTGTATATGTGTGAAAAAGAAATAGTGTATATCATGGCTAATGTGATTTATGGTGTGAAAAATAAAAAAATTTAAAAAAAAGCTCCCCCAAATAAACAGTACTGTCCAAAAAAATGCCAGCACTACCCTTCTCTCGCCACTAAGTGGCACATAATAGTTAAGGAAGGAGAAGAAGAAAAAAACCCTTCCACCACCCCCTCCCCAAGAGAATAATGATATAAATTTATAAACCATTTATAGGCACAGGAAGCCAGTTCAAAATCTCAATTCACTTTTCATCTTCGAGGTTTTCAATTTCATGATGTGTCAACTCTTTCTCTGTAGCTGGTATCTTTTCGGATTGTTGAATAGCCAAGTTTTTCACATCAACTTGTTGAATCTTATTATTTGGAAAAGAATTAGCAAATTCCAAAGCTTCCATATCATTTACAAAAAAAAAATCTTGCTTGATTATCTCCCAGAAACACCTTAAGTGTAGCTGGGTGATGAAAAGAAAACTTGTATCCTTTCTTCCACAAAACTGATTAAATCTGCATAGAAGAATACTTTCCTTTCAGCCACTATCAATGGGCCTTGGTGTTGGCAAGCATTCTGGACAGCCGCTCTCAATATTCTCTATTTATCTTGATAACACAAACATCTAACCAGGACAGAGCATGGTGTCTGTCCAGGTAATTACTTCTTTCCTATGTGCTCTAACCAATTCAATTCCATTCGGAAAATGATCAGACCCCACAACTTCTGGAATCCACTTTTGAAAAACTTGTATAGGATTGGAACCTTACTATGAGCCCAGCAATTTTCAAGTTATTTTTTCGACTATGATTTGCCAATATATCAATTCTTTTTGTAAGAGTTCTTTCTTCTCGACATACCATGCCGTAACCAAATCTTCCTTTTTATGAACAACATCCTTACATTCCTCCACTTCATCATTATATTTTTCCATGTTTTCTTCAATTTTCTGAACTTGTACTTTAACTTTATCGATTACTTTAATATATCTTTCACTTCTTCCTTAATATTTTTCATCTCATTAACATATTCAAATTGAATATTAACATTACGCCTTATAGACATAAACTGCCTATCAATCTTCTCACTCATTGCCTGTAATTGATTCATCAATTGTCTGCCCATACCTTCTCCCCTAGCTTCAGGAATCTTTACCTGCATGGTCTGGATTCCTTGTATTAGTTGGGAATCTTGATCGCCATCTTCTTCTTCCTCTTTCAGTGTTGACCCTAACCCTCTTTCAGTGTTGCTGGCCGCAGGTTTACTTGTCACCCATCGTATTGCCGTTTGTTCTGTGCCAACTTTCGCGCATGCGCACTTGCTCTTACAATCTTTGTAGTTCGATAATCCTCTTCTTCTGCTCCCCGGAGTGGTGGCATTGGTGTCATCTTGACATGTGTCACTGCAGCTCTAGTCACTCGAGGTGGAAGAGGAACTTCAGCCTGAGGCTCTGATATCCTTTGGCTTGGCTTCGCGGACGAAGATTTATGGAGGAGTATGTCCACGACTGCTGCAGGCTCGTTGGTGACTGACAAGTCCGATGCGGGACAGGCAGACACGGTTGCAAGGGAAAATTGGTTGGTTGGGTGTTGGGTTTTTCCTCCTTTGTCTTTTGTCAGTGAGGTGGGCTCTGCGGTCTTCTTCAAAGGAGGTTGCTGCCCGCCGAACTGTGAGGTGCCAAGATGCACGGTTGGAGGCGATATCAACCCACTGGCGGTGGTCAATGTGGCAGGCACCAAAAGATTTCTTTAAGCAGTCCTTGTACCTCTTCTTTGGTGCACCTCTATCTCGGTGGCCAGTGGAGAGCTCGCCATATAACACGATCTTGGGAAGGCGATGGTCCTCCATTGTGGAGACGTGACCCACCCAGCGCAGTTGGGTCTTCAGCAGCATGGATTCCATGCTTGCGGACTCTGCCAGCTCAAGTACTTCGATGTTGGTGATGAAGTCATTCCAATGAACGTTGAGGATGGAGCGGAGACAGCGCTGATGGAAGCATTCTAGGAGCCATAGGTGATGCCAGTAGAGGAACCATGATTTGGAGCCGAACAGGAGCGTGGGTATGACAATGGCTCTGTACATGCTGATCTTTGTGTTTTTCTTCAGGTGGTTGTTTTTCCAGACTCTTTTGTGTAGTTTTCCAAAGGTGCTATTTGCCTTGGCGAGTCTGTTGTCTATCTCTTTGTCGATCCTTGCATCAGATGAAATGGTGCAGCCGAGGTAGGTAAACTGGTTGATTGCTTTGAGTTCAGTGTGCCCAATGGAGATGTGGGGGGGCTGGTGGTCATGGTGGAGAGCTGGCTGATGGAGGACCTCAGTTTTCTTCAGGCTCACTTCCAGGCCAAACATTTTGGCAGTTTCTGCAAAACAGGACGTCATGCGCTGGAGAGCTGGCTCTGAATGGGCAACTAAAGCGGCATCATCTGCAAAGAGTAGTTCACGGACAAGTTGCTCTTGTGTCTTGGTGTGAGCTTGCAGGCGCCTCAGATTGAAGAGACTGCCATCCGTGCGGTACCGGATGTAAACACCGTCTTCATTGTTGAGGTCTTTATTGGCTTGTTTCAGCATCATGCTGAAGAAAATGCTAAAGAGGGTTGGTGCGAGGACGCAGCCTTGCTTCACGCCGCTGTCAATGGAGAAGGGTTCGGGGAGCTCATTGCTGTATCTGACCCGACCTTGTTGGTTTTCGTGCAGTTGGATAACCATGTTGAGGAACTTGGGGGGGGGCTCTGATATTAAGGTAGGTACAGCTACTCCGATTTTTAAATTTCTTTCATAGCTGTTTTTCTACTTGTCAGAATCTTCCCATTCTTTGAAGCCATGGTAAAAACTTAGCAGGTAAGCTCCAAAAGCTATATTATTTAAAAATTTTGGAACTCTTTTTTAAGGTCAGTTATTAATTAATTCGCCTAAGGGATACATATTCCCACGTCCCTCACTCACATCATCACGCCAAGCCCCCTCTTCTAACTTGCTTGAGGTTCAAAAAATGACTAATATTTTCAGGAAATTTTAAAACAAGGGTACCTGTAGGTGGCATAACATGCTAACTCGACCACACAATGAAGTAGCTCAATAACCAGTTCAGCAACCCACGAAACCAAAATGTGGCTTAAGAGCTAATGAGTTCAATCTCTAATCATAAAAGCACTGCCCAACTAATCCATGGCATAACTGGTTGTGTGTGGTGTTACGAGCCCAGAGGACCCCAAAACCCAGCAACAATAGATATTCATCAAGATAAATGGTTACTTAAACAAAAGTTGCTTTTAATTATCTTTAAACATGAAAATAGAATCAAACTTTAACTTATCACTATTAACTTACTTTATCCCCTTCGAATTCTAAGTGGACATGTATGTAATGTGTATGTAAGTTCAGAAAAGTTCTTTGGTTCGCAGTCCAATCTCACTTCTCATTCCTCCAAATTCACTGGTTGCAGGCAACTCTTATACTGTGCACAGAATGTAACATTTATAAAGTTCATCAGGTTTTGGTGCTTGAAAGGTAAATGGTTACTGCTCAGGGAGGTTCTTGTCTGTTTTCAGAAAGATTTGTTGTTTCAGGACATCCACAACTGATGTACTTCCCTCAGCCACTCCAGTGTCTTGCTGACAAAACTTGCCTCTTCAGGGTTCTTCAGATGATAGCCTCTTTCTTTCAAATCACCACAGTTCCTTTTTTGTTTCTCTTATTCCAACTGAAACATTAGACAGCCAGTCCTTTCCTCTTGCATGAACTACAAGGGCTTTGACCAGACCATCTTCCAAAGGGGGCTTCCCATAAGCATACCAGCTTGACCTGTTCCAGTCCCAGCTGCTGTCTGCTGGCTGTAACACTGTAGAAGTGATCCCTGTCTCTCTGACTGAGAGAAAGCCTGTTTGACTCTCTCTGCTTACAAAACCACATGACCCTCTTAGAACAGCAAGCTCTCTTCCAGACAGAAGTGGCTCCAGCAAGACCTTTCACCTGTTGCCTTTTGTAAACAACAATCCATTAGTGAAGTTTCTTGAGCACTCTTCAAAGCTGTTGCAAAAGCTCTGAGGGCCCAATATCTCTAACATGGGGCAGAGCTCCAGTATTTCAAATAAGATCTGTTTTGAAGTGTTTGCATGTGACCTACTCTAACAAACTTTTCCCAATTTATCTCCCAAAAACATATCTATATACTCTATACTCTGTCACAGCGGGGAGTATCATTTACACAGGACACATCTTGCAAAGTCAACTGCTGGCTAAGAAGCAGAACACATAAACAAGTATCAGGAATCATCTGAGGAGTGACAATTTTTCCCCTTTACATGTAATGTGGGTACTATTGTTGAAGTTATCATTAAATTTGGAGCAGCAGTTCTGAAAGGAATGTGGCTTTCCATTGGAGATGACAATGAAGTGATCAGGCCTGATGAATGAAAGTAGATTGTTCACAATGGCTCCTCAACCTTGGTATTTATCCTTAATGTTCTCTTTTACCAAAATAATGTAAAGCCTGCTCCAGATACATCAAAGGGCAAGGTTACACTGGTGCTGGACTCCCCCCCCCCCCCACCCCCTACAATAAAATACAGCTCCAAGCTAAAATGAAAGCAGTTTGTGCCTGTTTGCAAGAGAGTGCTGGCAAATGTGGGCCTTGCTACTTTTTTTCCTTGCAAGCGAGATCAAACTAAATTGAACCTACTGAGCACTGAAGGAAATATCATTTAAAGAACAATTCCCTCCATTGTTCAATTAACTTTCCAAATAAATCATACGTCCCAATATTCAAAGGTAGTTTATTTTATTCAGTACATAACTGATCAGGTCTCTTGAGCAGCTGACCAGTGCTGTATTCCCCTCCCCCCCCTCACTTGCATGCATTGCCGTTCTTATGGACTGCTTGACGTTCAAGAAATCATGCCTGCTCTTGGGGATAAAGAAAGCAAACTGGTATTTCTGTTAGAACCCGACCATTGGCAGATTATTGATTATTGATTCCTGTTTCTGAAAGCCATGAGAGATGCGAAGAAGATCTTTGATACCAAAAGAAGCCAATCTTGCCCATTTACATTTGAGAAAGATGCACTGCTTGAATTAAGGCTGGTCCTGATACTTTCCTTCAACATTCAAGCTGCAGTTGTTTGATATATTTGTGAATTGCATTCTGCAGAATTGATGAAATCTAACAGGACAAAAGTTGTGTTATTTTCTTTACTGACTTTTAAAGGAAGAACTGTTCCTATTGTCAGATTATAGTTTGGCAAATTAATTTTTTTCATTTTATTTCCAGCAGGCATGAAAAATTCTATATCTCTTTTATTTTGTGAGAGTATATGCCCATCAATTAGGGGGTAATAATGGGGACAAAGAGTTAATTATACTGTTGGTTTGGTAGCATCTGCAATGCTTCTAGAAAATCATTTCAATCATACTTCAGAATTAGCATCTGAAAATTACCAAGAATTCCCACCTTGACATTCAAATTTCATCAACAATCAAGTTTAAAGGAAGTAACCAAGAGAAAATACCCATTGAAGGAATAATGACAAATTGAAGCAAATTAACATTGCAAACAGCCAGATAATTAAAGTTATAAACCTTATGTCTGATAACAACATTTCTTCAAGGAATTTATGGCAGATGGCCAGATTTACTAATGTTTCTGTTTCATATTGATGTGGAAGTATGGACAGCTGGGAAAAAAAAACCCAAATCCTTTGAGCCTTGAATTTGCAGAGATTGAGCCTTAGACAAAGCTTTTGTGGATGCATTAACATCACAGAGTACCTTCAATTTTTTTCACCATAAATGCAGCATCCTTTCCATGAGCACAAAGGCTGTCATGCTCTATTTAACATGTACTATTACCTCCAGCAAGTCATTGCTGCTGGCACAGAGACTCAGGATTTTTACTTGGAATATATTTGTGCACTTAATCCAAAGCACACAAATCCCATATATTCTGATAAATGACTGAAGTTCCACATGAAGGTGTCAGCATGTGCAGAAATCCCAATCTTGACATCCAAGCATATGTCAACTATACCAATGGAAGGAATCAAACCAATGAACTTGTATGAAAGTTCTAAAAAGGACATGCAGTGGATATTATATATTTGGACTTTCAAAAGGCCTTTGACACATGAGAGGCTTCTTACAAGATGAGAGTCCATGGAATTAGAGGAAAGATACGAGCAAGGGTAGAGCATTTGATGATTGGCAGGAAACAGAGAGTGGGAATGAAGGGAACCTATTCTGGTTGGCTACCAGTTACCAGTGGTAACCCACAGGGGTCACTGTTGGGGCCATTCTATTGACATTATACGTTAATTATTTGGATTACAGAATAAATGGCTTAGTTTGCAGATAATACAAAGATAGGAGATGGAATAGGTAGAGAAGAGAATGGGCACATTTGTAGAAGGAATAAAAGGGCAGATTATTATTTGAATGGGGAAAAATTCAAACTCAGGAGGTGCAAAGGGTGTCCTTGTGCAGGATAACCAAAAGGTTAACCTCCAGGTTGAGTTGGTGAAGAAGGAGGCAAATGCAACATTGGCATTAATATCAAAAGGAATAGAAGAGCAGGGATGTAATGCTGAGACTTTATATGGAACTGGTGAGACCTCAACTGGAGTATGAGGTACAGCTTTGGGCTCCTTATTTTCTTAAGATGGTTCAGAGAAGATTCACAAGATTCCTGAAATGAATGGGTTAGCATATGAGGAATGTTTGACAGCTTTTGGAATGTACTCATTGGAGTTCAGAAGAATGACCGGCGACCTCATAGAAGCATTTTGGATGTTGAAAGGCCTGGACAGAGTAGATATGGCAAAGTTGTTTCCCATGGTTGGAGAGATGAGGACAAAAGGGCACAACTTTAGTATTGAAGGGCACCAATTTAAAACAAGAAATGTTGAGGAATTTCTTTAGCTAAGAGTGTGGTGAACATCTGGAATTTGCTGCCACAGACAGCTGTGGAGGCCCCATCATTGGGTGTATTTAAGGCAAAGAGTGATAGGTATCTGAATGGTCAGGGTATTATGGGGAGAAAGCTGGGATGGGCAGCTAAGTGGGAGAATGGAGCAGCTCCTCTTGGTATTGTGAAGCAGATTCAATAGGCCAAATAGCCTACTTCTGCTCCCATAAAAAATGTTTATTATATTCATTGTACAATGTACATATGCACTGAAATGCTTACTTGGTGTAGATCAGGGGTTCCCAACCTGGGATACATGTACCCCCAGTGGTACATTTGCACTTTTCAGGGGGTACATTGGGTCTGAGAGAATAACCACTACTGTACAGTACATGGCGTTGTAATCTGTAGTCAGATTGCACAATGTTGTGTTTTTCTTTAATTCTTAGTTTGTAGGGGTATACGGGAGCATATAAAAATGCCCAAGGGGTACAGAGGAACAAAAAGGTTGGGATCCCCCTGCTGTAGATGAACAAATTTTTACAACAAAAAAAACTATAATAGTATATTTAATGGATTTAAAGACAATAAATACAGATGGTGGATAGATAGATAACAAGTATTTACAGTCAAAAGAGTGCAAAAATACCCACTTAAAATAAGGTAAGAAGCTTAGGCAGAATTTTGGAAGAAATTGGAGGGGATGGGAGGGATGTGAAATGGATTTCATCAGGTGTCTAGTTTTCTTCCACTTCCCCAACGTGTGCTGTGAGGTTCATGGACAGCATGGTGATACAGAGGCTAGCTGTCGTGCCTCAAAGATCTAGAGATCCAGGTTTGATCCTGAACTCAGGTGCTTTTAGCACCCAGTTTAGATACTCCCCATGGGCTGCCTCCCAGTGCTCCAACATTCAAAATATGTACTGGTGAATTAACTATCCTTTAATCTGTAGGTTGACGGGATAAAGAATCAAAAGGTACTTGATGGGCACATGCCATTAATATTTCAAGGGGAAATAACAAAACTGTTCTCCGGACTGAAAAGTCTCCTCCTGTATTATATATACAAGATCTTAAAACCAAGATGAGCAAATGAAAGCATAGCCACCCATGGTCTTGGAAATGCTGTGTTCTCCTTATTCAATTTTTCTTGAATGACACTTTCTGGAAAAAGTAATGAACTTCCCCTTCTGAAAAGATAGTACCTTCCTTTTTGGTACCTTGCAACTGGTTTGTTTCCAAGAGGCACGACAAGTGAACAGGAGCTAAAGTCAAACAATTCATCCCAATATTTATTTTTGCAAATTGAGAGTTAAGGCATAATTAACGTAATATGCAGTCATTCTGTGCAGGAAAATTATCAGTATATGACTCAACAACAGTAATTTTGTGAATAAGCTGAATAGTTGTGAGGCTGGCATTGAGTGAGGAGAGAGTAGAATGAGAATAGATTGACATTGTGGAGTTGAATATGGAAATGACAGTGGATGATGAGGGCAATATAATTAACCAAGTCATTTTATACCTTTAGGACACTCAGGTCTATGTATAATGGGCCACAATTTGCTCATGCCAATGCATTTGCCGCACTTGTTGCTGGCCTACATTTTCTTATATAAATGCAGGTGAAACAAGCTGCTTGAAAACACCTGAAATCTTACTATGGAGGCCTTGTTTACGCAGGACATGAATCAAAACAATGCCACTCCACAAAGGGTGGAGAAAACCAGACAGGTTGCTCAACCATATCCACAGGCTTTGCTTGCTGACATACCATGAAGGACTTCAAATGCAACTTCACATCTTTGACAAATTGAAAATCTAGTGAATACAATAAGTTATTACAATGGAAAATTAAAACTTATAACAAAGTCAAAATATCGAGAAAAAAAGAACTTAAGGGTGGCACAGTTAGCATTGTGGTTAGTGCAATACTGTTACCGCGCTAGCGATCGGGACCACGGTTCAAATCCCGCACTGTCTGTAAGGAGTTTGTACATTCTGCATGGGAGATTATTGAAGAAGGTTTAGTCAATCAGTATTCAGGATGAGGCAGTAAATTGGATTAGATGTTGGCTTTGTAGGAGATGCGAGAGAATAGGAGTGGATGATTACCTCTCTAAATGGAGCCCTGTGACTCATAGTGTGCCATGGGGTCCATTGTATTGGCTCCATTGTTCTTTGCTATCTCTATCAACAATCTGGATCATAAGGTGATGAACTGGATTCGCAAATTTGCAAATGACACAAAGATTGGAGGTGTAGTGGACAGTGAGGAAGGCTTCCCAAGCTTGCAGTGGAGTCTGGACCAGCTAGAAAATGGATTGCCAAATGGCAGATGGCATTAAATACAGACAAACCAGGGCAGGACTTTCGCAGTAAACAGTAGGGTGGTAGAACAGAGGAATTGGGAGACAGGTACATAATACCTGGGTATTGGCATCACAGGAAGATTGGGTTCTAAAAAGAGCTTATGGTACGTTGGCCTTCATGAAACAAAGTGCTGAGTATAGGATTTGAGATGTTATGCTGAAGGTATACAGTAGAAGTCTGAAAATCGGGGCTTCTCAAGAATTGGGTCTGTCTGGATTTTCTGCATTCTTGGGCAGAACTTTTAAAATTTAAATTTCATGAGGAATGAAGAAGAGATGAACAAGAAAATATTGATAGTTTATTCATTAGCACATACAGCATGCTTCATTTACCAAAACAAGCATTTATAATGAAAAATAAATTAAACAGCGTGGTCGTTTGCACATATACACACACAAAAGCTCATTCCATTTAAAAACTGAAAGATGTCAAAAAGTCCAAATTCTCGGGTGATCTGGATATTTGGACTTCTACTGCACATGGCATTGCTGAACCCAAATTTGAAGTATTGAGTTCAGTTTTGGTCACTGGCCTACAGGAAAGGTATCAGTCAATGCAAAGAGAATATACAAAGATATCGCTGGGACTTGAGGAACTGAGTTATAGGAAAACATTGAATAGGTTAGGGTGTTATTCCCTGGTGTGTTGGAAAATTAGAAGAGATTTTGATAAATGTATGAGGGGAACAGCAGGGTAAATGCAAGCAGATGTTTTCAATTGAGGTTGGTTGAGACAAGATTGAAAGGACATGGGTTAAAGGTGAAACGTTTAAGAGGAACACAAGAGTGAAATTCTCGCAGAGGGTGGAGAGTGTGGAACCAGCTGCCAGCGAAATAGATGATTGTGGGTTCAATTTCAACATTCAAGAGAAATTTAGATAGGTTTATGGATGGGAAGGGTATGGAGGGCTATGGTCCGGGTGTAGATCAAAGGGACAAGGCAGAGTAATACTTAGGCATGGACTAGAAGGACCCAAGGACCTGTTTCTGTGCTGCAGTGCTCTATGCTTCTCACAGTGCTCTGGACTTCTGAGAACGTCAGTCGTGGTGATGTCTGCAGGATAATTTTCTTGCTGATCAGCACAAAACTATTAGCATTTGCCAGTACTTTTGCCTCATTGTCTTTAATATATTCCTCCACAAACCATCCAATTTAATTTCTGTAGTTCTTAAAGTAAGGTGTAGATGCAGGAGTGGGAACAAGTGCCAAAGGAGTTGTAAGGATGACTGTCTTGAAAAGCTGGAAAGCATTAAACTTCAACTGAAACAAGAAGCAATGAAGCCTATGTTCCAGCCTTATCTTTCCTGTACTCCACATTTTCAGATTTCTAGCTACGCAGATTTTCTTTAAAATATATACATGGAAATTGCTTAACCACATCTTCTATAGATTTTAAATACCCTAGTAATCATTTTGAGATCATTATGATTTCTATTTGCATGTTTTTAATTCCATAAAGATCTGAAGGTTTTTGAACAATGTTGAGTGATGCTCATTTAGAAGATAAATATTTTAACTTTGTTATACAAATACGAGTCTCAATAGTTAAATATCCACAATTTTGAAACTAATACGATTTTAAAGGACCTTTTGACAAGCTGCCATGCCTCAATCAGAAAATAATACTGGAGTCAATATTAAGGGAAAGCACATGGATTATGATATATGGAATGTCAAATGGTATTGCTAGAAATTGTTCAAGAGCCAGATATATTCACTTTAAATTACTCATTATTTGAGGAAAAACAGGCAGAATAATTATATAAATCTATTGAAGCAATGCTGCTTCATATCAGAGGACACACTTGAAATGCCAGTTGCCAATCAGAAATCAGTTCATGGACCTGAAAAGAGAAAACAAGTCTTAATTTTTTTTTTGGTTAACCTTCTCAGTTACCTTTAAGTCATAACTAAGCGTGTTCATTTGCTTTGCCTCTTTTGAGGAGGATGAGAGGATATCTTGGGATGGGGAGTGTGTGTGTGTGTGTGTGTGTGTGTGTGTGTGTGTGTGTGTGTGTGTGTGTGTGTGTGTGTGTGTGTGTGTGTGTGTGTGTGGGGGGGGGGGGTGGGGGTGGTTGCAGAGGGTGTGAGGTGAAAGAGAAGAGACAACGAAACATCCATGTCTGATCTTAACATGTGCGGACAGATTCCTTGCGAATGTTGATCATATTTTGCCTGAGATTTGTGAAATTAGCAGCTGTGTTCTAAGTGCATTTTAATCACGTTCCACACCTCACTTGCTGGAGAATGCTCATCTGAATTCAATGTGAGTGCACACAACAATTCGAATATAACTTTAGTTTTGAAACAGTTAACAGGATCTTTTGGTGTAATAAGCCGTTTGTTAATGAAGTCGATAAAAAAAGTGAAGCAATTTCAATCACAGACAGGGTACAACAGAGGGTCACCTGAAAAGACCAAATTACAGGAGAAGGCTTTGCACTGAGTGCCTTCCCACATGCCCAGTGCTGCCCCTGAGCCTATCACAGGCAATGAACTACAGCTGTGAACATGTCACAAAAACACTGCAAAATCACAAGGAGGAAGGTTCAACAAACACCATGAAATGTTATATGCCCATCTCAAAGAACTAACAGTGACATTGTTTACCATCCAATCTAAACACACAATTTTCCTCATTCTGAACCAAGGTGTTAGCTTAGATAAAACAAAAACTCGAGTTTCTTTTAATTTCCAGGATTAAAAGCGTAACCTACTGACTCAGTGGCACGTTTGCCACGAATGGTGAAAAGCAAACAGTGGGTAACAACATTTCCTTTATGATTACACTCAATACTGGAATTCCTCAAGGATGTGCACTCAGTCCCCTAATATACTCCCTCTACACCAATACCATTCCAGCTCCATCCTCAAATTTGCCGATGACATCACCATCGTGGACTGGGTATCAAATAACCATGAGGTGGAATACAGGAAGATTAAAAGGATACTAAAACTGTGACAAGATCATCTCTCTCTCTCTCTCTCTGTCATTGAGAAGAAAGAGATCAATGAATTCAGGAGAGGGGTGCAGATACCACATATTGTCTGCTTGCAATCATTCTAAAGTGGAAAGAATAGCCAGAAACAAGTTCCAGGGAATACACATTTCCAAAGACCAGTCCATTCACGTTGATACAACACTTAAGAAGTTCGGCATGAAATTTATCTTAATCTCCCTTTGCCTTGGAAAGATAGCCAAAATAGTGAAAGACTCGTCACCACCAAACTCATTTTCTTGTCCACCCTATCAATAATGTTATATTGTGCACCAACTGTTATTTTTCCCAACAACCATCAGTCTTCTCAACAGACCCCTCAACAGTGCGATCATAATGCCCTTGCTTGGTATGATCTAACCTTCTGAATTTTTAAAAATTGTTGCCTGCACTCTGCAATTCTGCTGTTTTTCCCCTACTTTGTACAGTTTTACATGTTAAGATTAACATCTCAGACTCTTTGCAGTATAACATTTTCACTGTACAAGATACAAATCTTATGAAACAACATCTTATGAAACAATCTATCCACCATCAAGAACAAATTTAAATGATCAGAGAACTCCCTCCATCCTCTCTACACCCTCCCCCCCTCCCCTTTTCTCAGGCATCTGACTGAATTTTGCTCATACCTCGATGAAGGACTCAGGCCTAAAACATTGATTAACTATTACACCGAATAGATGTTGCTTGTCCCTGCTGAGTTTCTCCAGCAATTTTGTGCATTGGTCTACAGTCCCAGCACCCGCAGGGATTCCTGATTAAAGAGAAGGTTCATTTTCCATTGAGACAACAACAATTAAAAAGATTACAATAAAATACTATTTGGAACCCTGAATGGTAATGGAGAAGATGTGGGCACCAGTGTAGCACTTGTAAATATGTAGGGGTCACATACTGCATCCAGTGCACCCATTATGGTCTCTAAATCGGAGAGACTGGATGCAGAACGGGAGATCGCTTCATTCAGCACCGTAGCTCTGTCGGCCGCAACAGCAGGGATCTCCCTGTGGCAACCCATTTCAATTCCCAAGCCGATATGTTTGACTGTGGTTTCATCCCCTGCCAGACTGAGACAGATACTATTTGCTGTCATTTAATAAAACAGAAATATAACACAACATGAAATTGCATTTAGTCCACTATAAGGCAGACCAATTCGCCATTAACATTGTCTGGAGCCCCTTACGGTCAGAAAAAGAGAAGCAAAAAAGAACCCCCTCCCAGAGATACTGAATGAAAGTGGATTCGCCTCCAGTGCTCCCACAGTCATAGCAGCCATACAAGATTCCAGTTCAGTTCAAACATTGGCAATTGGAGCCCAGATCAAATCTCCAACATGATGAGAAAGCCTTCAGTGCCCTGGAAGCTTTGGGAGCCCTCCTTGCCCTCAGCATCCTCTTGAATCTTGGCTCTGATACCTGGTTCTCATGACAGTTTCCCGCAACCTGTAGCCTGATGCGAGTCCTTTGACCTCAAGTCACCATCAGTCTGTAGCTTGTTTGGGTTCCTCTCCCGCAAGTCACCAATTGTCCTTCAGCTCCAGAGCCCCTGGCTGGTCCACCTCTGTGATCTCCATCTTTATGGTAGTCTCCTCTGCTTCTCCTTCTCAAAAGAGGTGTTCTCCCCATTATTGGTGCTCTGCATCAGGTCCGCTGCTTCCCCAGGATCTGCAACCCCCTGAGACCACTGCCACCTGAAAATTGGAGGAACACCTCCTATCCCATCTGGGCACCCTCCAACCAGATGGCAATAATATCAACTTCTCCACTTTCCGTTCGCACCCCCCTCCCCTCCCATCTCTCTCCTTCTTCTATCCTTATTTCTCTTTTCTTCTAGCTCTGTCTCTCTCTCTCTCCCTTTCCTTTTCTCTTTTCCTGCAGTTCAGCATCTACAGAGCCACCACCTCCCCCAATCAATTCTCATTTTACCTCTCCTCCTCTCCTCTCCATGTACAATTAGCACAATTAGTTTGTTGGCCTATGCTCTTCCACCCTTCCCCTTCTTCCCTTTTTTATTCAGATGCCTGCCTGCTTTTTGCCCATACCTTGAAGAGCTCAAGTCCGAAACATTGATTAAATACCTTCATCTCCAATGGACACTGTGAGACCTGCTGTTCCTCCAGCATTTTTGTGTTTCCTTGACAATCAGAGTCTGCAGACTTTTGTGTTTCACTCCAAAAATGAATACAAAGTCATGCATCTCATTGCAACTTTTAAGTCAAAGATTGTTTTCTCTGTTAAAACAACCATGGCACTTCATGTGTATGATTCATTTTGGCTTCCTTTCAAGATTTTCACCATCACAGAAGCCAGTTATCAGCCAATTTGAATCATTCCACATGCAAAATGGTTGACAACCTTGAACACAGCAAATGCTAAAGGGCTAAATAACCCAATGATCGTTTAAAAAACCAACATTATTCAGGCTATTCCAATCATTTAATACCTGAAAAAGAGGAAAATGTCCAAATCTGCTGTTTCAATGTTTGATTAATCAATAGCCAATTGTTCAAGTCATAAAGATCCATCAATTATGCTGTCAAACAACACAAAAAAGCTGCACACCAAAACCAGATTGGATTTCACCCACACCAGACCACAGCACAAGGTTAGACCAAATGTGGAATGATAGAGACCAAATCACAGAGGTGACTCCCACTGATCTCAAGGGAAGACTTGACCTGGTCCAATATCAATCAGTAGCCCTAGAAAACTGAATTTAATGGTCAGTAAGGTAAAAAGCACCACAATGGTCACATCTCACACAAAGGAAGATGATAGTGGGTGTTATAGGTCAATGTTCCCAGGACTATGATATAACCACGGGAGCTGCTCAAGGGACTATAAATTATGAAGCACGGTTAGCACAGCAGGGTGGCATGGTTAGCATACCGGTTTGGCATTGACTGTAATCTGGCACTGTCTATAAGGAAATTGTTTGTTCTCCCCGTGTCTGTGTGGGTTTCTTTCAAGTGCTCCAGTTTCCTCCCCCTGTTCAAAGGACACTTGAGGTTGGAGGCCAGTACGGGCTTGTGGCCTGAAAGGGCTTGTTAATGTGCTGAATGTCTAAATAAAAACAAAAGTGGGGATAATTGCTGATGATTGAGCAACACTCACTTCCATACGACCATGAGATATAGGAGCCGAAGTAGGTCATTCAGTTCATCTAGTTATCTCCATCCTTCCATCATGAGGTGACCCATTCTCCCACTCAGACGCACTCCCTTGCCTTCTCCCTCAGAACACCTTTGATGCCCTGACTATTCCATATGCAATTCTACAGAAAAACTAAGTAACACTTACAGCATTTAAATTTTCATTTTACTTCTTTTTAAAAAAAAATTTATTCATAAGGCAAGGTAACAGGTCATTTCGGCCCACAAGTCCATGCCTTCCAATTTACACCCAATTAACCTTCACCCCCGGAACATTTTGAATAGTGGAAGGAAACTGGAGCCCCCAGGGAAAACCCATGCAGACCCAGGGAGAAATTATAAACTCCTTACAGACAGCATGGGATGCGAGCCGGCCCCAATTGCTGGCGCTGTAAGGCGTTACACTACGCCAAGATTGGCATTATGAAATCTTAGGCTTGGACCTGCGTGACCATTTATATTAGCATCATCAACCTGAAAAGAGACGCCACCATCATCTTAGGAGCAGTACGGTCTGCGCAAGCCTACAGCATCACCAGTGTCCCAAGTGCGAATCCGATACTGTCCATAGGAGTTTGTATGTTCTCCCCCTGACCACATGGGGTTCTTCCAGGAGCTCTGGTTTTCTCCCACGTTCCAAAGTCATTCAGGGGTTTGCAAGTTGATTGGTATATTTGTGCTCGTGGGCTGGAATGGCTTGTTACTGGAATGTATCTCTAACTTTAAAATTCTTTGATTTTATTGGAGCTGTCCTGATTATCCGCTGTCAAGATCTGGGTAATTCAAATTGACTAGAAACTTAATTGAAGTGGCACTCTGATCACCTCCCCATAACTATCTGCAAGGCACAAAGCAGGTCAGAGCATTCCGCATTTACCTGGACACATGCAGCTCCAATGATATGCTAACAGCTTGAAACCATGTAGGAGAGGGTAGCCCTCTTGATTGGCAGCCTCTTTCTCTTCTATTCCAAAACATTCCATCCCTTCATCATGTGCTCATTGTGATGACGGTTCTCATTTTCAAAATGCACAGCAATCACTTACTTTGACAGCACCTCTCAAACGCATGACCTCTACAAGGAGGACAAAGACAGCAGGCATATAGAACACCATCATCTGCGGGTTTCTGAAGTTGTGGCACTGTGACAGAAACATTTTTTCTCAGTTGCTGGATTTTCCTACCGAACAACGTGGAGAAGCATGATAACCACCACAATGTGTCGAGACAACAGCGTACAGCCATGTTTTCAAGGGCACTGTTACATACAGCAGCTTTTAAGTGATAAAGTTAAACTACCTGGCTCTCTCAAGGCTGCAAAAGACCAAATATAAATTTTGCAAGCTGATCAACATTTCAGTTATCCAAGGCAAACTTAAAAACAAGGCTTGGGAACCTAGATGGTTAAACAGTATCCTTTATATAGCAAAGCTAAAAAATACATAACTGACATTTTAGGCTTGAGCCCTTCATTAAGGTATGTAAAAATGCTCTCATGTGTCTGAATAAAAGGGTAAGGGGAGGCATGGTTGCAAAGACAGGAGGTAATGGTGGAGAAGGGAGGGAGGATACAGCAGCAAGCAAAAGGAGGAAGGATGGCTGGTGAATAGAGAGGGAAGGGGGTGGAGAGCCAACAGGGGGAAGGGAGGGAAGGGAAAATGTAGAGCAAGTTAGCAGAAACCGGAGGTCAATCTTAATGCCAACCAGCTAGAAAATGCACAGACAGAAAATCAGGCATTGTTCCTCCAATTTATGTGTGGTCTTGGTGGGATAGACAAGACATGAGCATGGGAGTGTGACATTTTTCCATCCCTTGATGAAGGGCTCAAGCCCAAAATGTCAGGTATGTATTTTTAATCTTTGCTATATAAAGGACTTTATTTTACTTCCAAGGCAAATTTCTTGGTTACTTAAAATAAAAACAGATGCAGAAAATACTCAACAAGGCAGGCAGTATTTGTGGACCAAGACACAAAGGTTTCAGGATAACGACATTGTGCCAGACTTTCAATAGCAAATTCTATATTCCATTTCTACAAGCAGAACACTGAAGCAAATACACAAACTCATCTGAGTGCTCACATGCTGAAGAATAATTTGTAAATGAGAAACTCACCTACGTATTTCATTCTTGTTTGCTATCTATTCAAACTTCAATACAGCACAAAATGTAACTCTTTAATCCATGCTGACCATTTACACTAACTCATTTTTTTAATACTCTCGCATCATCATCAATTCCCCAGTGCTCAAATAGACCACAGGCAATTTACAGTAGCTAATTAACTTACTTCATGATCGAACCTGGACCTCTGGAGCTGAGGCAGAAAAGAAAACTGTGGTATCACTGTGCTGTCCTTAATAAGAGTGCACAAGGAAACATAAAGCGAATTATAAACTATTACTTGTAAAGACCAAACAAATTGCAACTGATCATCTACCATCTGTTAAAGCCTATTTTATCATTGCATCTCAACTTCCCTTCCCAAATCCAGTCAGTCATCACTTTGACAAAGATAGCTGATATATCTGAAAACATGATGAAAATCCAAACACCTCATCAGCCATATCCAAAACACATTATTCATCCTTCATCACAGTTGCAATTAAACATTGTGGGAGTACTTTCCCTGCACAGGCTAATGGTTCAAGGCAGATGCTCACCACAATGTTTTCAACAACAATAAATGCTGCCCTTGTCAACTACACCTGTGAATGAAATAAAATATTCAATGTATTAAATACTCATGTCATTGAACAACAGCTTTCCCTTTCACTCTAAAATGCGTGAAATTATTGCCGTTAATCATTACAGAGAGTGAATGATGCTTTTCAAGATTTAAGTTTCAGTTAAAGTGCTGCTTAATTCATAATCACAAACAAAAAGGATAATTTGGAATTGAGTATTTTCTCATCTCTATTTACTTCTCATTTACCATCATTAAAGATTAGATTGAAGCCATGTCTTCAGCTGGGAGGGATCTTTGTGCACACATTAGCATTGCACTTCAGATTAAAACTCCAAACAAAAGAAGCTTCAAACAAGATCCCCAGCTAACAACTAGATGAACAATCTTGTTTCAAGCACAAAAGTACACAAAATTATTTTTATGAAAATATTTTTTTGTTTTTAATTACATTTTAAAAGTTGTATGAAATTCTTCAGACTGTCCTAAAATGATGTGATCTCTGTACCATTTCACTATTTTCTTTCCTATTTCATAACCAGTAATTTCACCATAACCTCTAGGAATAAAACCAGAAAAAATTAGAAATATCCAACAAGCCAGAAAGCACCTGGGGAGAGGAAAAAACAATTCAACGTCGTAATGCCCTTGTGAGAGCAACTCTGACAACCTACAGAGATTTCTGTTTGTTCGTGTGATTCTGACATTAACAGAAAACACCAAATTATGATGCCATGTGAAACCCTGTACCATTTTCACTCAGGGATAAACCCATAGAACTCTGCAGCAGAGAAAACAGGCCTTTTGGTCCTTCTAGTCTGTGCCGAAACAATCATTCTGCTTGTTCCACTGACCTGCACCCATTCCATAATCCTTCAGACCTCTCCCATCCATGTACCCACATTTACGACGTCAGATGGCAGCTCGTTCCAAACTCCCAACACCCAACACTCTCTGAGTGAAGAAGTTCCCACTAATGTTCCCCCTAAACCTTTCCCCTTTCACTCTAATAATTGTCCTCTCATATTTATCTCTCCTAATCTAAGTGGAAAGAGCCTACTTGCATGTACTCTGGCCATATCCTCGATAATTTTGTAAACCTCTATCAAATCTCCTCTCATTCTTCGAAGCTCCAAGGATATTTATTAATTTTGTATTAAAAACACAATGCTGGAGAAACTCAGCAGGTTAAATAGTGTCCTTTATGTAGTAGCATTACCAAGATACATTACCAATGTTTCAGATATGGATCTTAATGTTTCAGTTATGTATCTTTATCTTTGCGATATAAAGTACACTTCTAGAACTGCTAAGTTTCTCCAACATTGTGAATGTTTTATTTAATCAACATATCTAAGATAATAACAAATAATAAATCACAATTAATAAATCAGTGTTAACAGATATATATGCTGAGAATATATAAAAAGAGGAAAAAACTAAAAGAGAACTAAACTAAAAATCCCCAAACCTTTCCAAATCTAATCTAATCCCATAACTAAAATACATAATAACATTTTTGTATATTGATTTGGATTGCATCAGATGACACTTAAGGATCCAAAAAATATCATAAAGTTATTATTCATTCAGGGAAAACTTCACTGGTCAAGAGGATTTAAAAAAACATAATTTTAATCTCATAATTCTAGCACATGGGCTCCAAATTTGTAGAAATAAGGAATATTTACCCCTTAAATTATGTATTTTTCTCTAAAGGAATACAACTTTGAATCTCTGCACACCAGCTTTCTAATGTTAATGAAACATCAGATGTTAATTGAGAATCTGACAAAAGTAATACTTTCAATATTTCCTAACAACAATATTTCAGGATTTAATGGAAAAGCCAAGCCAGTTATTAGTTGTTTCTCTGACATTTTCCATTCAGTCACAGTGTTGGCAGACTTTCATGTTTTACTTTTATTAATTTTGTGTGCTTTTATTGCCAATTAGAATCAAAATATTCTTTTGGTTCAGGCCAAATATGTTGCATGTCCAAAGATAAATGAATGTGTTTTGAGTAACCAATATATTTTTGCTTCATACAGGGAAAGATCCAGTTTAGAAAAGATATCGGTAAAAAAAATCAACATTCATGATGTTAGGTTCAAGACTGTCCAGGAGGAAGAGGCTGTTTGTTCCTCAAGCTTGCATTTGACTTCACTCCGATTGACAATGGATGAGGCCGAGAACAAACATATTGTGATCGACTTGGTTGGGGAAGTTCAAGCTTAGACCTATAAACTGAGTGCACGTTTTTGGCAATGAAGTCATAGTAGCTTGGAATTAAATAAATTATGCGCATTGTAAGTTACTTCTTCACATTGGCAAATGAATGCCAACAGTCATCTCAGGTCTTCGAGCAAAATTTAGCTCATTGTCGAATGCATTGAACTGGTCATGAAACAATGAGTCATACAGTCGAGAGGTTACAAAAAAGATTCCATTCTTAAGCTCTGTTCATAACCCAATTTTTTTCCCCCAAAATTGATAATGAACTAAAACAGTGTGTGGAAAGCATCACAGAAGAGTGAGTAGGAAGAAGAGCTGCCTCCAGGC
Organism: Narcine bancroftii; assembly: GCF_036971445.1. Taxonomy (NCBI): domain Eukaryota; kingdom Metazoa; phylum Chordata; class Chondrichthyes; order Torpediniformes; family Narcinidae; genus Narcine; species Narcine bancroftii. Next base: position 186,562,313 of record NC_091474.1, read on the forward strand.
AGCCTCACTGATTCACTCAGCAAATGGGTGAGTCGACTCAGCAGTTCCAGCTCGACTCGACTCGACCCAACCCAACCCCCAATTGTGGGAGCTTATCAGGTGCATTATTGTCCCCATGTTGGGCATTTGTAACCTGGAGAGGGCCTGTGCATCATTCTTCAGCATCAATTGGAAAAAAAAAACAAGATTCTTGCCAAATACAGTATTATCATAAATTATGTTGTATTTTATATTTCAATATGAGAGGCCAAAAAATAAATCAGGTAAATTTGTGTATTAATTTAGCATCAACATTACAAAACATCAAAAGCACTGAAGCACATAGAACAATGAATTAAGGCAATGTGTAGCTTCTTACAATTCACTAAAAAACACTAAACTGCACCCTTTCCTCATACTGGTTCAAAAAGACCTTTCCCAAATGAAAAAATTATCATGTTAGTAAATAAAATATATATATGAAATGCACAAATAAAGAACACTATTGTTAACCAATATTCTTACCCATAAGTTGGTACTGAGCATCAAATTATTTAGAACTATAGAACACTACAGCACAGAAACAGGCCCCTTTGGCCCTTCTAATCTGTGCTGAATCTTTTTTTTTGATAGTCCCACTGACCAGTCCATAGACCTCCATACCTCTCCCATTAATGTATCTGTCTAAATTCTTCTTAAATGTTAAAATTGAGCCCAAGTTCACCATTTCAGCTGCCAGTTCATTCCACACTTATACCACTCTCTGCATGGAGAGGTTCCCCCTAAACTTTTCCCCTTTCACTCTTAACCCATATCCTCTGGGATTTTTTTTAATCTCACCTACCCTCAGTGGAAAAAAAAGCCTATCTACATTTACTCTGTCTATCCCCCTAGAATTTCAGATACCTTCATCAAATTCTCCTAATTCTTCTTCACTGCAAGGAATAAGGTCCTAACCAGTTTAATCTTTCCCTGTAACTCTGTTCCTGAAGCCTGGGCAACATCCTAGTAAATCTTCCCTGCACTCCTTCTATCCTATTGATATATTTCCTGCAGTTAGGTGCCCAAACGCCCTCATCAATGTCATACACAATTTTAACATAACACCCCAGTTCCTGTACTCAATACTTTCATTTAGCAAGGCCAATATGCCAAAAGCTCTCTATCCATCTGTGATCCCACTTTCAGGGAATTATGTATTCCTAGGTCCCTCTGTTTTACTGCACTACTATTCACCGTGTATGCCCCTTCTTGGTTTGTCCTTCCAAAATGCAACATCTCACTCTTATCAGCATTAGATTCCATCTGCCATTTTTCAGCCCATTTTTCCAGCTGATCTAGATCCATCTGCAAGTTTTGAAAACCTCTTTCTCTGTCCACATTGCCTCCAATCTTAGTGTTATCTACTCTCTGGCTTCTCCTGTCCAGCCATTGTCGAGTCTAGTTTACTACTTCACCATGAATACTTAGCGTCTAAACCTTTCTGACTAACCTCTCAGGTGGGACCTTGTCAAAGGCCTTAATAGAGTCCACGTAGACAACATTCGCAGCCTTTCCTTCGTCAACTTTCCTGGTAACCTCCTCAAAAATCTCTATAAGATTGCTTAAACACAACTTACCACACACAAGGCCATGTTGACACTATCCCTAATCAGTTTCTGGCTATCAAATAATTGTAAATCTGATCTCTTGGAAGACCTTTCAATAATTTACTTACTAACATCAGGCTCACTGGCTTATAATTTCCAAGATTAGTTATGGAGCTGTTTTTAAAACAATGGAACAACATGAGCTACCTTCCCATCCTCTGGCACCACACCCATGGCTAAGGATATTTTAAATATTTCTGCCAGTGCCCCTGCAATTTCTATACTACTCTCCCTCGTCTGATGGAATATCTTGTCAAGCGCTGAGATTTATACACCCTTAATTGCTTAAAGACAGCAAGCACTACTCCCTCTTTAATCTCTATCGATTCCTTGACTTCACTGCTTGTTTTCATTACTTCCCATGACTGTGCGTGTTTCCTGGGTGAATACTGATGAAAAAAAACATTTAAGATCTCCACCATCTCTTTTGGCTCCATAAAAAGCTGATCATTCTGATCTTCAAGGGGACCAATTTTGCTCTTAATATACCTGTAGAAACCCTTAGGATTTTTCTTCACAATGTCTGCCAAAGCAACCTCATGGCTCTTCTTCAACTTCATGTCTCTTTTTTCCCCTTCCTGATTTTTTTCTTGAGGTTTTTTCTTGCATTTTTTATACTCCTCAAGTACCTAATTTGCTCCATGTTGCCTAAACCTGCTATACACCTCTCTCTTCTTCTGAACCAGATCCCCAATATCACTTGGAATCCAAGGTTCCCTCTGCCTGCTAACCTTGCCTTTGATCCTGTCAGGAACATAAAAACTCCATACTCTCAAAATTTCACCTTTGAAGGTCTTCCACTTACCTTGCACAACCTTGCCTGAAACAACTTATCCCAATCCACGCATTCTAGATCCTTTCTCATTTCCTCAAAATTAGCCTTTCTCCAATTTAGAATGTCAACCCGAGGCCCTGACCTATCCTTCTCCATAATTAACATGAAACTAATGGCATTATGATCACTAGACACAAAATGTTCCCCTATGCATTCTTTAGTCACCTACCCTATCTCTTTCCCTAAAAGATTAAGTGTTGCATTCTCTCTACTTGATAACTTTATATATTGATTTAGAAAGCTTTCATGAAAATATTTGACAAACTCCAGGCATCCAGCCCTTTTACAGTATGTGATTCCCAGTGAATATGTGGAAAATTAAAATCCCCTATTATCACAACCTTATGTTTCCTGCAGCTGTTTGCTATCTCTCTAGAGATTTACTCCTCTAATTCTCATTGACTAGAGGCCATCTATAATACAACCCCATAAGTGTGGTCATACCTTTCCCATTCCTCAGCTCCACCCATATAGCCTCAGCAGTCAGGCCATTTGATCTGTCCTGCCTGAGCACAGCTGTGATATTTTCCCTGATGAGCAATGCCACTCCTTCCCCCTTTCATCCCCCCATCCCTCCACCATTCTATCGCATCTCGAGCAACGGAAGCCCAGAACATTAAGCTACCAGTCCTGCCCCTCCTGCAACCAATGGCCACAATCTCTAATTCTATGTGCCAAGCCATGCTCTAACCTCATCTGCCTTTCCTACAATACTCTTTGCATTGAAATAGATACACTTTAGAAAATTTCAACCACGAACAACCCAATGACCTCTTAAAAGTGCATGTAATCATCTTTCCCCTCCTCTACTCCATCTGCTCTGCCACTCTGGTTCCCATCCCGCTGTAAATGTAATTTAAACCTACCGGAGCAGCACTAGCAAACCTTCCCACAAGGATATTAGTTCCCCCTCAGTTCACATGCAAACCATCCAGTCAGAATAGGTCCCACCTTCCCTGAAGAGATCCCAGTAATTCACAAACCTGACGCCCTCCCTCCTGCACCATGTCTTTAGCCACATCTTAAGCTGCATTATCCTCCTATTTCTAACCTCAGTAGCACATGGCATGTGTAGAAATCCTGAGATCTCAACCCTGGAGGCTCTGTCCTTCACCTAGCACCTAACTCCCTGAACTCTCCTTGCAGGACCTCCTCACCTTTACTACCCACAACATTGGTCCCTATATGGACCATGACATCCTCCTGCTCACCCTCCCTCCTGAGAATGATGTGAACTCAATCTGAGTTATCTCGGATTCTGGCATCATGGAGGCAACATACCATCTGGGTATACTTGATCTCCTCCACAGAACCTCTTATCTGTCCCCTTAACTATGGAATACCCTATCGCTGCAGCTCACCTCTTCTCCTCCCTTCGCTTCTTAGCCAGAGACCCGATTGCCGTGCCTTGTGCCTGGTAGGTCAATCCACCCCCCCTCCCAACAGTATCCAAAATGATATATTTGTTATTGAGGAGAACAGCCACAGTGGTGCCTGCACTACCTGCCTGTTCCCTTTCCCTCTCCTGACTGTCACCCATCTACCCTCCTCCTCCTAGGTGTGATAATGTCCCTGTAATTCCTGTCTCTCACCCCCTCTGCCTCTTGAATGTTCAGGAGTTCATCCAACTCCACTTCCAGTTCCTTAACTCAGTTTGTCAGGAGCTGCAGCTGGATGCATTTTTCAAAGATGAAGTCATATGGGATACTTCTGGCTTCCCTGATCACCCACATTCTGCAAGAGGTGTATCCCCTGCCTTGGTGCCATTCCCACTGTTTGTGACTAGAGGAACAAAAAATATGAAATCTAAAACCTGCCTTTACCTCTGCCTACCTGTTGAACCCTTTTTGATCCTTGAACAGGGTGGCCCTTTCTTACTTCAACTCCTACTATCCCTTGCCTCTTGCCTGTCCTCGCCAAAGCCTTACCACTCTGACTCAGTCCTCTCCAATGATGACTTGGTCATTTTAATTTTATTTGATTTGTCCTCAATATAAAAGGAGATATTTCCACCAGCCAAATATCCCTCGTCTCATGTATGTATGAAGTTAGCAAAGCATTTCTCTCACTCCAATCCCTGTTGTATAAATCTTTGTGGGCCACGAAGGAGGAGCAATTACTTCCAGTTCAGTTCTCCATGTAAGAAGATAATGAAATAGTTAGCTTCCCTCTTAGCTTCTCCCTTTCCCCATCATGAGTTACCCATCGCCCTCAACCACCATCTCAAAATTGTCAGGTTAACACCCAACATCCAGTGCTGAGCAAGCATACACTTTCTCCATGAAGTTTAGGAAAGACTTCATTCTCAGCAAAAACTCTTGTCCTCAACCTCATCGATTTTTGTGGTAGCTGTCCAAATGTGAAGTCTTTTTTTTTACAAGCTTCAAGTTAGCTTTATTGTCATCAGATTGTACAACACAACAAACAGCATTCTCTGGCCCTCAGTGCAAAACACACAGACACACAACAAGACATAACACATGTACAGACAAACAATAGATAACTAGGACAAGTATTCATAAATACAAATAAATATCGTTTCATGAACATGAGAGTCCCGCATGGTTAGTATGAGCAGTTCCTTTGGCCGTTCATCACTCTTACTATCCGTGGGGGGAAAAAAACTGTTCTTCAGCCTGGTGGTGCTGGCTCTGATACTCCTGTATCTCTTCCCCGACAGGAGCAAAGTGATTCAAAGATGACCCCAAGTTCATTATATATTTATAGGCCCATGGAAATCCTTGCTCGCAATGAACTTCTCCACCAGCCTCCAGGGAATGATTGTCCTAAACGTTGAGTTGAAGTCAATGAATAACAGCCTGGTGAATGAGGTATCGTCTCCAGGTGGGTGAGGATGGAGTGAAGGGAGATGGCTATAGCATCGTCGATGGAATATTTTCTTCTGTAGGTGAATTGAAATGGTTTCAGCATCTCCGTGGGATGCTTTGATGCATTCCATCACCAGACCATCTTGAGGTCATTCAGTGTTTGTGGGACAAAGATACTTTTCCCCTTTTCCCCTGTGCTCCACAGTTTTAAATTTGTAATTAAACAATGAGGTATCATCTCCAGGTGGGTGAGGATGGAGTGAAGGGACATGGCTATAGCATCGTCGATGGAATATTTTCTTCTGTAAGTGAATTGAAATGGTTTCAGCATCTCTGTGGGATGCTTTGATGCATTCCATCACCAGACCATCTTGAGGTCATTCAGTGTTTGTGGGACAAAGACACTTTTCCCCTTTGCTCCACAGTTTTAAATTTGTAATTAAACAATTTACATGTAATTAAAGTGCACATTCAGATTTTATTCAAGGTTGCTTGTTTTTATTTTGCTTCGACCATGTAGAATTTAGGCTACTTTTTATACATAGTCCCCTAATTTCCGGGCCCCATAATGTTTGGGATATTTGGGGTCACAGGTGTTCATGAGTACTCAGGTATGTTTAATTACTTCATTAGTGCAGTTATAAGAGAGCAAGGCTTGCTTCTCAGCTTTTGATCACCTTTGGAGTCTATAGTTGCCATTCTTCAATGTGGCAACCAGAGTTGTGCCAATGAAAGTCAAAGAAGCCATTACGAGGCTAAAAAACAAGAATAAAACAGTAAGACACATCATCCAAACCTTAGGATTATTAAAATCAATTGATTGGGATATCATTAAGAAGAAAGAGCATACTGGTGAGCTCAATAATCGCAAATAGATGGGTATTCTCAGGAAGACCTCCACTGCTGTTGAAAGAAGAATTCTCATTATAATAAAGAAAAAAATCCCCAAACATATATCCGATAGATCAGAAACACTCTCCAAGAGGCAAGTATGGACACGTCAATGACTGTCGCAGAGGATTTCACAAACTGAAATACATGGGCTTCACAGAAAGCTCCAAACTATGGCAAAGTGGCGTGCTTTGGATAGTGGAGAGTTCCTTTATGCCTCCACACTTTGCTCTTGCCATCACTGTGATACAGGAAAATCTTGGTCTAATCTGACCACAAGACCTTTTGCCAGAATTCTGCAGGCTCTTTTAAATACTTCTTGCCAATCTGTAATCTGGCTGTCCTGTTTCTGTGGCTATAGCTAATGGTTTACATCTTGTAGTATAGCTTCTATCTCTTTTCATGAAGTCTTCTGTGGATGGTAGCCATTGACATATCCACAGCCGCCTCTGAAGAGTATCTCTGATCTGTCGGACATACATTTGGGCTATTTTTCTTCATAATGATGAGAATTCTTCCTGTCATCAGCAGTGGAGATCTTCCTCGGATTATCGAGCTCCCCAGTATGCTCTTTCTTCTTAATGATATCCCAGACTGTTGATTTTTGGTCATCCAAAAGTTTGGGCGACGTCTCTTAACATTTTATTCTTGGTTTTCAGCCTCATAATGCCTTCTTTGACTTTCATTGGTCGTTATGTTGAAAAATGGCGACAAACTCCAATGTAACCGAAAGCTAAGAAGTAAGCATAGCTCCCTTATAGCTGCACCAATGAAGCAATTAAGCTTACCTGAGTAATCGGCAACACCTGTGAAGCTAAATGTCGTAAATATTATGTTGCCCTGAAATGGGACTATGTATAAAAAGTGCTGTCATTCCAACATGGTCAAACCAAAATGTATCCAATAAGCTTGAATAAAATCTGAAATGTAAACTTCAGTGACATGTGAATTGGTTAATTACAAATTTAAAACTGTGGAGCATAGGGGCAAATGACTGAAAAAAGTGTCTTTGTTCCAAATATTATGGAGAGTACTATATATGAACCCAACATGAGATTTGGACGCCTCATCAATGGCATCTTTAAACTTATCACTGCTAACTTCATAACGTTGTCCCACTCCCTCATTCTACCCAGTTTACCCCTGCTCTCAGTAAGCTTGATGAAAACAATAGACTTCAGTCAAGTCTCCATCATTCTTTTCTTTTTGAACATAAAATCATCTTATCTTTGTCTTCAAATCCCAACATGGGAATTTTCCACTCGAGCTTCGGAAACTCGTCCAGTTCAAAACAACCTGATGTATTGTATGTACGTATTACTTTACTTCTGTCCTTGAATTGCCATGAGCTGCCAAGATCCAGAGTTTTGAGATCTGTTCAGCTATATGAACATGAAAGGTTTGGAGAAATACAAGCCAAATGCAGGCAAATAAGGATTAGGCCTGATACATAGGCAACACCTTGCTCAGTATAGATAACTGGGCTGAAGGGCCTGTTTCTAGGCTGTACAATTCTGAATCTATGAGTATAATAGAGAAGCACTTCTGCTGTCTGTTAAAGTTGCATGAGAAAGACAAATTTACTCTGAAATCACCCAAATGTGCAAATGACTCAAGTTTCTTCCAGGAAACACACTTGCTATTCTCCTATAAAGGTTCTTAAAACCATAGTTTCTTGAAATTCTTCTTCCATGTGAGTTTGATGTTGGTATTACTCAAACAGATGTATTTGATTTGTGCATAATATATTCAATGGGAAACCTGAGACTATCTTCAATCTTTTCTGGCAATCTCTACACATTGCTGTAAAATTACTGATAATATGATCATATCTGGAATACTTCCCTGTACTAAAGGATTTCAGTTCCTGGCCTTCCATTTAAGCTATATTAATTCTGAAGATGCATGAAATGGCAGTTTAGGCACAGTTCAGAGAACAATGTGTTAATATGATGATGAATTTTATATTGTGTGGTGTACATCCACCAAAATTCCCGCTTGCTGCAGCCAAACAGGAATTTGTAAAAAAAAAAGTAATAATCTAATTGAATTCAATTAAATGAGATAATAATTACTCAAGATAGATATGAATATTCACAGCAATCCTCATACAAAAATATAATCACACACATCCATGATTACTGGTAGTACCGGGGTTGGGTGGGGGGGGGGGGGGGGGGGGGGTGGAGGTTGAGAGTCTTAGAGTTGGGAAGAAACAGTTCTTGAACCTGGAAATGCAGGTTTTTTCAGGTTTCTGTACCTTCTGTATAGAGTGACCAGGGTGATGGGTCCCTATATGATGTTGGCTGCCTTTTTGAGGCAACATCTCAAATAGATGTCTGCAATGGATGGCACGTCATATCCTATGATGGACTTGACGATATAACAACCCTTTGGAGCTCTATGTGTTCCTGAGCAGTTGCATTCTCAGTCAGGTTGAGATGCAACCGGCCAGTATAATTTTCACAGTGCATCTGTAGAATTTTGATAGAGTAACTGATGGCATGCCAAATCTTCACAGATTCCTCAGAAAGTAGAGGTGGTAATGTGCCTTCTTCACAGCTTCATCGATGTTCTGGCAAATGGACTCCAAGAACTTAAAGGTTCTGAGCCTCTCCCCCTCCTTCCCATCAATGTTGTCCCTCAGCCTCTCCTTCCTAAAATCAACAATAAGCTTCTTGGACGTGGTGACATCAAGAGTGAGATTGTTGTTTTCGCAGCACCCAACCCAGATTCTCGATCTCCATATACTGACTCTGAAAGTGAGGAGTCAGAAGAGTTATTTGCCCAACAATCATGGTGTTGTAGCAAATTTGTACATTTTGTTGGAGCTGAATTTGGCTGTGTAGTCAAGGGTGGACAAGGAATAGAGTAGGGTACTAAGCATATGGCCTTGGGGTGCCCCTGTGTTGATGGTCACCGTGGATGAAGTGATGTTACTAATCCATTCTGATTGGGGGGGGGGGGGGTGGGGGAGGTCTGCCAGTAAGGAAGTCGAGAATCCAGTTGAAGAGGTCCTTTAACGTGGTCACAGGTTTTGCTGGTATGATATTGGTGAAGTCAAAACACAGATGGTGCAGGAACTCAGCTGGCCTCACAGCATAGGAGGTCAAGACATGTTACTGACATTTCGAGCCTGAGCCTTTCAGTGGTGCCTGCTTTGATGGCCGTGGAAATGGTGCAAGATGGTGGTGACGGAGGTTATGTCGTGATACAACCAGAGCAGTGTTAGCCCCAAGAAGTCCCGAGGATGTGTTTGTCATGGTCGATGTTGACCTCATGGCGTTTGGATCATCCAAGGTCAGGGGAGCTTTGAGGAAAACCATTGCTCTGCCACCTCGAGAAACTGTGACTTGGTTGGTACTTTCCCCTTTTGAAGCTGGCAGATGGTGACATCTAAGTCCTGCCAACACTGGTAAACCAGCCCTAAGATGGGTGCAGTTCGACTTTTTGTAATATCCAAATGGAATTGGGACCAGGCCTATCTGTGATCACTACTTGTTCTTTGAAGTCTGGTGTTTGTAGCACTGTTGCTCATTTGAAATTGGGAAGCTGCTCACTGCTGCGACAGGGAGCAATGGGTTAAGGTTTAAATAATTAATGTTCTAAGTTGGATAGTCTATATAAAAAGATGGTCACACCAGTGTATTTTGGCTGCCTGTTGTCATTTAGATAGTAACCAATTTATTCCCAAATGTAGGTTCAGCGCTTTGTATCAACGTGTGTTGTGGTATGTAAATGCGCTATATAAATAAACTACTACTATTTTGTTCAAGGTATGAGCAAAAAAAAGACAGGTATCTGCATTAAAGGTGGGGGGGGGAAGTAAAAGGGGGAAGAATGAGAGGGGAGGAGTAAAGACCAACAGACAAAAGGTGTTAATTGGATATAAGACTACAGGAGAGAGGAAAGGTGAGAATTGATTTTTGGTCTGTGAAAGTAGACAGAGAGAGAGAGAGAGAGAGAGAGAGAGAGAGAGAGAGAGAGAGAGAGAGAGAAAGAGAGAGAGAGAGAGAACTGGGGGAAATGCGACGGGGGAAAGAGGGGGCAGGGGGTTCTAACGGAAACCAGAGAAGTTGATATTAATGCCATCCTGTTTGAGGGTGCCCAGATAGAATATGACGTTGTTCCTCTAACTTGTGGGTGATCTCTGTCTGGCAGGGCATGAGACCACAGACAGACATGTCAGCAAGGGAATGCGATGGAGAATTGAAATGGGTGGCCACTGGAAAATCCCCACTATTGTGGCAGACAGAGCTGAGGTGCACAACAAAGTGATCTCCCTTATGTTGAGGAAACCACATCAGTAGCACCGCATGCAGTTGATGACTCCTGCAGATTTACAAGTGTTGCTTCACTTGGAAGGACTATTTGGGGCCCCAAATAGCGGCGAGGGAGGAGGTGTAAGCACGTGGTGCCTATCTTTCAGTCACAGGTGTAGGTCCCAAGGGAACATTTGGTGGGGAGAGAAAAGTGGATAAGTCACTTTCAGGTGGAAAAGCTGGGAGAATGTGGCTCCGGAGCCGGCTGAGGGTGTGTGCGAAGCGACATTCAGGTGGCAGTGCTGAAAGCACTGTTCTGGCACCTGAAAGGTCCTCAGCGGGGAGAGGCACCGTGGAGCAAATGCTGGCTCCTATCAACTGTGGCCCACTTTCAGGTGCCTAGGGGGAGCGCTCAAAAGCAGAGAATACACCTACCCGATGAGAGTTAGGTAAGTATTCCTTAGGTCAGGATTCTCCACTTTTAGGTGTCCTCCCAACATCTGCATTCGGGTATTTTAGGCGGTTTTATGTTGGGGTATTCTGGCCACCTGAAAGCAGCTATAGAGGGACCAGATGGTGGAAGGTGGAGAGGGGAATGTGTGTCTGGTGGTGGGATCATGTAGGAGGTGGCAGAAATAGCGGAAGATGTGGAGGCTGGAAGTGTGGTAGGTGAGGACAAGGGGAATCCTGTCCTTGTTGGGAGTGGGGGCGGAGAAGGCCAGAGCAGGTGTACTGGTAATGGAGGAGATTTGGGTGAAGACTGAGTTGATAGTGGTAGAGGGAAAGCCAAATTGTCTTAAGGAGCACATCTCTAATGATCTGGCATGGAAGACCATGTCCTGGGAGCAGATACGACAGAGACACAGGAATTGAGAGAAGAGAATGGAATCTTTACATGTTATAGAGTGTAAAGTGGTGTAGTCAAGGTAGCTGTGGGAGATTGTGGTTTAAGCTGTAGTCAATAAACCACAGCCTGATATGAATGCCCTGTAGTTTAGGTTATTTAACACAGAGTGAACTACCTGGGTGAAGGTATCTGAAGGTACCTGTTGTGATGATGGGTAAACTGGAGTGGCTCCAGTTCCTTCCTGAAAAATGAGTTGATTTGCTCCATAACCAACCTCTCAAAGCACTTTGTCATGGTAGATATCAGTGCCACTGGCCAATAGTCATTAAAGCCTATCACCATGTTCTTAGGTGTCAGAATAATGGATGTCCTTTTGATGCAGGCGGGGATCTCTGACCACTGTAGCAGGAGTTTGAATATGTCCACAAAAATTCCAGCCAGTTGGATCACACAATCCAATGTCAAAATAATGCAACTTATTTATCTTCATTTACAATACTTCAATGCTTAAAACATTACTCTAAAATTAGTCACCTGCATTACAAATTTAATGTCAGACAGAACATTTTGTAGGTTGTAACAATAGCAAAGAGGGTTGTAAAAAGATTCATCTGTTTTTGTTTTAAATGCCAAGCTATTAATGTTTAAATTGTGAAAAGACTTTCAATAATCAGTTAGCAAGCTTTTAAAGTACATTTACATAACTAAGTAAATGGCCTGTCAAATGATAACTTATTCACCAAAAAAAAACACATTTATGTTGGCTGGGAGGAAAATTTATGCTAAATATCCCAAGCACATTGGCATAACAACCATTGAGGACATTAAATCTGTTGCTGCTACTCCTGTGTGACAAGACAGCATGCACATGTTCATTTTTTTTCAAGTCACAATGTTGAATTGTGCTGAGGGGTGAAGTCACCAAGAACTGGAGGAGCGAAAATAGTGCGTCAAAGAAAAGCACACAGATATAATCCACTGCAATGAATGACTAGATTCTACACATAACCCCAAGTATATTGGTTAACCTGATTTTAAAAAATGCCCAATGCAGCTAAAAACCATGCACAGATTAAGTTTGATCACTGAAACAATTCTTCCAGTCCAGAGCTTCTGAAATGTTTGCCTTTTTCCACAAACGTGGCACCCCCCCCCCACCGCCCCACCACTAGCAACTCAGCCCTCACACGCATCTCCTCTATTTCCCACTTATCTGCCATGGCCCCCTCTGCCTCCAGATGAAATCAACATAGAGTCTCCCTCATCCTCACCTACCAGCCTCCGCATCCAACACATCATCCGTCAGAATTTCCAGCACTTACTCTACGATCCCACCACCAGACACATCTTTCTTGCTCCTCCTGCAGGAACTGCTCCCTCCGCGATACCCTCAGGCACTCATCCCTCCCTACTCGTCACATCTCTGCCACCTACCCTGTCCCTGCAGGAGGTGCAACACGTGCCCACACCTCCTCCCTCACCACTGCCTGGAGCTCCAAACAGGCCATCCATGTTAAGCTTCACTTCACTCGTACATCCAGAGGACTTAGTTACTGCATTTGGTGCACCTTTGTGGCATTATCTACATTGGAGAGACCGGTCTCAGACTGGGAGACCGCTTCGTTCAGCACCTCCTTTCCATCCGAAACCACAGCGACCTGCCAGTGGTCAACCATTTCAATTTCGGCTCACACTCCCGCACTCACATGTCTGTCCATGGCCTTGTGTACTATCCCAACCTGACCAGATTGGAAGAACAACACCTTATTTTCTGCCTGGGCACCCTCCAGCCAGATGACTACTGGTTTCCATTAAACACTGACCACCGGCTGGTTCGCTGCAAGCTCAACCTTCACTTCAAGCCAAAGCCCAGGAACAGTAAAGACCCCAGAAAGAGGTTCAATGTTGGAAACGTGCAGTCAGGCGAAGTGAGAGGAAACTTCCAGGCAAACCTCAAAGCACATTCTTTGAAAACATTTAACCGTCGCTGCATCTGCAGGTTCCTCCCCTCCCCTTCACCCAATGGTGAACAATAACATAATATATATAATTAACAAAATCCCTCCCCAATTTTACAAATAAAGCCTCTGACCGGGGTGACTCATACCCAACAGAGATAAGGAGACACTTTAAGAGTGTCACCCCAATGGCAAGCAGCATCAAACAGCTCCTCATTCTGAGTGACACCATTGCTTTTTCCATACATCTGCTTGAGCAAAGCATGACCATGGCTGAGTAATTGCTCCCATCTTTATTAAAGGTTTATGTATTACTTCAGAGAACATTTACTGTTATGATTTTAAACTTGTGTATTTTTACCTTTTTTTTTAAATTAATTTTCCATGATTTATTTTTACCAGTAGCTTGGGGTTGCCGATTGCTTTGTGATAGATAATGTTGTGTTCTATATTGTATATAGAGAAAGAGACAAACGAGATGTGCTCCACACCAGGGTCATGCCCAGCGCGGAATGCCACACTGACCACCGGCTAGTTCGCTGCAAGCTCAACCTTCACCTCAAGCCAAAGTCCAGGAACAGTAAAGACCCCAGAAAGAGGTTCCATGTTGGAAACCTGCAGTCACATGAAGTGAGAGGAAACTTCCAGGCAAACCTCAAAGCAAAGCTCGAGGATGCAATCCGCCTCACGGACTCGTCCCCTGAAACCCTCTGGGATCAGCTGAAGACTACCATACTGCAATCCACTGAAGAGGTACTGGGCTTCTCCTCCAGGACAAACAAGGACTGGTTCGATGAAAACAGCCAGGAAATCCAGGAGCTGCTGGCAAAGAAGCGAGCTGCCCACCAGGCTCACCTTACAAAGCCGTCCTGTCCAGAGAAGAAACAAGCCTTCCGTCGCGCATGCAGCCATCTTCAGCGCAAACTCCGGGAGATCCAAAATGAGTGGTGGACTAGCCTCGCCAAGCGAACCCAGCTCAGCGTGGACATTGGCGACTTAAGGGGTTTCTACGAGGCTCTAAAGGCTGTGTACGGCCCCTCACCCCAAGTCCAAAGCCCACTGCTCAGCTCAGACGGCAAAGTCCTCCTCAGCGACAAGATCTCCATCCTCAGCTGATGGTCAGAACACTTCCAATCTCTTTTCAGTGCCAACCGCTCAGTCCAAGATTCCACCCTGCTCCAGCTCCCTCAACACCCCTTAAGGCTAGAGCTGGATGAGGTCCTCACCCAGGATGAGACATATAAGGCAATCGAACAACTGAAAAGTGGCAAAGCAGCAGGTATGGATGGAATCCCCCCCAGAGGTCTGAAAGGCTGGCGGCAAAACTCTGCATGTCAAACTGCATGAGTTTTTCAAGCTTTGTTGGGACCAAGGAAAACTGCCTCAGGACATTTGTGATGCCACCATCATCACCCTGTACAAAAACAAAGGCGAGAAATCAGACTGCTTGAACTACAAGGGAATCACGCTGCTCTCCATTGCAGGCAAAATCTTCGCTAGGATTCTCCTAAATAGAATAATACCTAGTGTCGCCAAGAATATTCTCCCAGAATCACAGTGCAGCTTTCGCGCAAACAGAGGAACTACTGACATGGTCTTTGCCCTCAGACAGCTCCAAGAAAAGTGCAGAGACCAAAAAAAAGGACTCTACATCACCTTTGTTGACCTCACCAAAGCCTTCGACACCGTGAGCAGGAAAGGGCTTTGGCAAATACGAGAGCGCATCGGATGCCCCCCAAAGTTATGCAACATGGTTATCCAACTGCACGAAAACCAACAAGGTCGGGTCAGATACAGAAATGAGCTCTCTGAACCCTTCTCCATTAACAATGGCGTGAAGCAAGGCTGTGTTCTCGCACCAACCCTCTTTTCAATCTTCTTCAGCATGATGCTGAACCAAGCCATTAAAGACCCCAACAATGAAGATGCTGTTTACATCCGGTATCGCACGGATGGCAGTCTCTTCAATCTGAGGCGCCTGCAAGCTCACACCAAGACACAAGAGAAACTTGTCTGTGAACTACTCTTTGCAGACGATGCCGCTTTAGTTGCCCATTCAGAGCCAGCTCTTCAGCGCTTGACGTCCTGTTATGCGGAAACTGCCAAAATGTTTGGCCTGGAAGTCAGCCTGAAGAAAACTGAGGTCCTCCATCAGCCAGCTCCCCACCATGACTACCAGCCCCCCCACATCTCCATCGGGCACACAAAACTCAAAACGGTCAACCAGTTTACCTATCTCGGCTGCACCATTTCATCAGATGCAAGGATCGACAACGAGATAGACAACAGACTCGCCAAGGCAAATAGCGCCTTTGGAAGACTACACAAAAGAGTCTGGAAAAACAACCAACTGAAAAACCTCACAAAGATAAGCGTATACAGAGCCGTTGTCATACCCACACTCCTGTTCTGCTCCGAATCATGGGTCCTCTACCGGCATCACCTATGGCTCCTAGAACGCTTCCACCAGCGTTGTCTCCGCTCCATCCTCAACATTCACTGGAGCGCTTTCATCCCTAACGTCGAAGTACTCGAGATGGCAGAGGTCGATGGCATCGAGTCCATGCTGCTGAAGATCCAGCTGCGCTGGGTGGGTCACGTCTCCAGAATGGAGGACCATCGCCTTCCCAAGATCGTGTTATATGGCGAGCTCTCCACTGGCCACCATGACAGAGGTGCACCAAAGAAGAGGTACAAGGACTGCCTAAAGAAATCTCTTGGTGCCTGCCACATTGACCATCGCCAGTGGGCTGATATCGCCTCAAACTGTGCATCTTGGCGCCTCACAGTTCGGCGGGCAGCAACCTCCTTTGAAGAAGACCGCAGAGCCCACCTCACTGACAAAAGGCAAAGGAGGAAAAACCCAACACCCAACCAATTTTTCTCCTGCAACCGCTGTCCCGCATCGGACTTGTCAGCCACAAACGAGCCTGCAGCTGACGTGGACATTTACCCCTTCCATAAATCTTCATCCGCGAAGCCAAGCCAAAGAAGATCCAAAATATTCTCAGACTGCACACTTTTTCACAGTTAAGCACAAATGGAAAGAATTGTTATTTTTCACATGAAACCATGCAAGTCTAAAACAAAATAGAAGGAAAGATTCAAAAGGTGCTCTGAAGACTGATCATTGCTGAACAGGGCAACACAGTAAGCATGACAGCTAGCACAACACTGTTACAGAGCCAGTGATCAGGGTTCAAATCCAGCGCTGTGTGTAATGGGTTTGTGTGGTTTTCCCCGTGTCCAAGTGGGTTTCCTCCGGGTGCTCCAGTTTGCTGTCACCGTTCAAAGCGTACCAGAGTTGTAGGCCAATTGGGTGGTATGTGCTTGTGGGCTGAAACGGACTGTTACCATGCTGTATGTCTAAATTTAAATTTTAAAAAAGCCCAATATCAACTTAAATTATCCTGTGACTTTATTGTTCAAACAAGCAGCCTATTCTGCATGCACTTTCTTCCGATTTCTGATGATGGATTAACTAGCACTCTTGATGAATTGTAGTACAATTGAGAACAAACACAGCGAGTCAAATGTCACCTTCATTCAAAATAAATTTATTGTCTCTTGTGCCTCAAAAAAATAACAAAGTTTAAGTGCATCCTTGTAAAATTCAAATTATGACTGGAGTAAACCAGACAGTACTCCAGATTCTCAAGACTGCCTCTTATGGAAAAAGAGAGGAAAATAAGTGTATGATCTCCGATAACATCCTCAACACATTATTTTGAGGAATAATTTGCCAAATTGCAATTTAGTTCCACATCCTGTTTGGCCAAACTTACATTATGGCAATAAAACAAACTTAATTTCTAAATAATATACTGTTGTGGACCGAGCGACACGCATGGGTGGATGGGCCAAATCATCGCAACAGTCGGCCATCCCAAGATTGAGCAAGCCCTCCTTCACCTCAGAGAAGAAGCCAGCAATTGACACCATGTGCAAGCCAAGGGAACCCTCCCCCCCCACCCAACTTCTATGTGGCGCACCACCAGCCGAAGAGTGATGCAGCGACTCGCTGACGTCATTTCCGGAAGCCAGCACATACGTCACTGGAAGTGGGCGTTCCCTACGGGGCAACGTGGCAAATTCAAATAATAAAGTTGGTTTTATGTTCACCCTCGTACTGTTTTGACTTCTCATCATTTCATAGCACTGTCGCAGCAGTGGTAATCCCAATGGTTCCAACATCTTGGAAGCCACATCAAACACATCAGAATCCAAGAATCTGTTACTACTGCAGTCGCAACAGCTGCGACCAATGCGGTGGGCGTGCATCAGGGGAATCGTCTCAGAGGACACCAAGTTCTGGCACATCGTCAGCGCTTTGGATACCACCACTGCTGCCAAAGTAAGCTCCTTCATGGAGAACCCGCCAATATAGTGCAAGTACGAGCAGTTCTGGCGTTTCCTCCTCGAATCCCAAGAACTCAGCCGTTCAGATCTTAAACATTCAGGGACTGGCTAACAGGAATCCCTCTAGGCTCATGAACGAGATGTGGCCCTAGTGGATGGGCATACAGACTGTTTCCTCTTCGAGGCCCTGTTCATCTCTAAGCTGCCGGTACATGTTTCCTCAGTGGTTTCAGACATGGATTTCAGCACTCCGCACCTGGTAGCCAAAGAGCCAGACAGGCTCTTCCACACTCCACAGCAGAGCTCCCTTCATGTTCAGCCCTTCTATACCGTCGGCGTCACCATCGTGACCAGCCTGTCGGAAACCCCAACAGTGGCAACAGCACAAAAGCAACGCGACACATGCACAAAGAAGCACGGTGAATACTGTTTCTACCACTGCCAATAAGGTCAGAACACCCGGCAGAGCAACCCTGTGCTCATACCCCACTACCAAACCAGTAGGGGCCTTGGTGGTTGGTATTCGGAAAGGCTTACTCCATCTTAGAGACCAATAGACCGAGAGGGACTGCCTAGTCGACACAGGCGCAGAAATCAGCCTCGACCCACCAACGTATTTTGAGACCAGACACAACCCCAAGGGCCTCCCACTGCAAGCAGCCAACAGATCCTCCATCCTGAGCTAAGGGACCCATCTCGTCACCATCTGCGTCACAGACATGGTCTTCCAGTGGGAGTGCACAATCATGGCCGTAGAACAGGCACTACTCAGAGCAGACGTCCTACGGGCACACCAACTGCTGGTAGACATGATGAGATGACAGTTAGTGAATGCTACCACACGTTGGTCATTCCCCCTCACCCTGTGGCAACGTAGCTTCCTGCCATTAGGGATTCACGCCCTGGACCGAGAGGAGTACGCCCACCTACTGGCCAAGTACCCAGCCTTACTGGTCCCAAACTTACATGACTCTAACCCACCACATGGCGTGGAACACCACAATGAGACTGGCGGCCCCCCAGTGCATGCATAGGCCCGATGTCTCCAGCAAGACAAGCTCCAACAAGCCACAGCCGAATTAGGCACCATGGAGGAGCTGGGGATTGTCCACTGTTCAAACAGCCTGTAGACCTCCCCATTCCATATGGTGCATAACAGTTCCGATGGTTGCCATCCATGCAGCAACTACAGACGGCTGAACGAGACAACAGTCCCAGACAAATACCCCATGCCACACATCCAGGATTTCGCGATGAGGCTACAAGGCTGCCAAGTTTTCTTCAAGATGGACCTTGTCAAAGGACACCACGTACACCCCAGCAATGTTCCAAAAACAGCAATCTTCACACCCTTTGGCCTTTTCAAGTTCCTGTGGATGCCCTTCGGACTAAAAAAACATGGCCCATACATTCCAGTGACTAATGGGCATGGTCGGCAGGGACCTCTATTTCATCTTTGTCTACTTTGACGACATCCTCATCGCCAGCCCCGACACCAGCACTCACAGGATGCATCTGACTCTCCTGTTCGACAGACTGCAGCAGTTCGGGCTCACAGTGTACCTGGCCAAGTGCCAGCTCGGCTTAGAGATAATAGAATTCTTGGGATACCGCATCATACCAGAGGGAGCCACACCACTGCCTGACAAGCTAGAGGCCATTCAAAATTTCCCCAAGCCCAGCATGTCCAAAGGCCTGCAGGAGTTCCTGGGAATGGTTAACTTCTACCATCGCTTCCTACTGGGAGCACCCACCCTCATGCAGCCCCTGTTGGACCTCCTCAAGCTTGGCAACAACGCTCCAGTGGACACCAGATGCCACGCCGCAAAAACGGCACTGGCAAGAGCCACGGTGCTGGTGCACACAGACTCGACCTCCCCTCTGTTCCTTACAACAGATGCATCAGACAGAGCAGTGGGCCCAGTGCTGGAGCAACAGGTCAACGAGCAATGACACCTCCTGGCTTTCTTCAGTAAGGACCTTCGAACGCCAGAACTAAAATACAGCGCGTTCAACCGTGAACTGTTGGCCCTGCACCTGCCGATACGTCATTTCCAGTACATGCTAGAGGGAAGGGTTTTCACCGCTTACACGGACCACAAGCCACTAACCTTCGCACTCGGCGAGGTCTGGGACCCATGGTCGGTGAGACAACAGCAGCACCTCTCCTACATCTCAGAGTGTACCATGGACATTCGCCACATCGCAGACAAGTCCAACGTGGTGACGATGTGCTGTCCAGACACACGATCTCTGCAACCTCAGGAGGGCTTGATGTCATCCGGCTCGCCAAGGACCAAATGGAGGAAGCTGACGTCCAGGCCTACCGGATGGCTATCACTAGTCTGAAGGTCAGCGATTTCTGCCCCTCCCCAAGAGGCTCGTCCCTGCTGTGCAATGTCTCC
Organism: Narcine bancroftii; assembly: GCF_036971445.1. NCBI lineage: Eukaryota > Metazoa > Chordata > Chondrichthyes > Torpediniformes > Narcinidae > Narcine > Narcine bancroftii. The sequence goes on from NC_091474.1 coordinate 186,582,326, forward strand.
ACAAATTTTCCCAGACCTATCCTACCCATGACTTGGTGATGGCAGGTTTTTGACCAGATCCACAGCTTATCCCACCCCTCCATAAGGGCCACGGTCCGCCTGCTGTCTGACAAGTTCGTGTGGGATGGTCTCCGCCGAGTCTTGACTCTGTGGGGGTGAACCTGCTTACAGTTCCAGTGCACCAAGGTACACCAGCACACAAAAACCCTATTTCAGACTTTCAAGCCGGTGCAATGCCAGTTCGAACATGTCCACATAGACATCGTCGGCCCACTCCGAGAGCCAGGGAATGCGGTACTTGTTCATGCCGATTGAGCAATTTACCTGCTGGTTGGAGGCAATACCTATGCTTCCGTGCAACACGGAGATGTGTGCCAGGGCTTTTCTATCCACCTGGGTTGCGCGCTTCTGAGTCCTGATCCACATCACCTCAGACTGAGGGGCACAGTTCACCTCCTCGTCCTGGACCAACCTGACTAAATTCTGCAGCACTCAAGAACACCACATCACTGCCTACCACCCCCAAGCAAACGACCCAGTCGAGCATTTCCACCGCCATCTGAAGGCCGCCTTGAAAGCCCGGCTGCGTGGCCCGAACCTGGGTGGATGAGCTCTCATGGGTACACCCAGGCATTCGCACGGCACCAGAGGAGGACCTACCAGCCTTGGCCGCAGAGATGGTGTAGTTTCCCACTCATCATTCTTGGGGACATCCATTTCAACCCTCCCCCCCAGGCCCACCGCCCAGCACCTTAGACATCCTCCAAAGGTTGAGGGTGCAAGTGGGTGAATGCCCCCCCTGCCACCGTCTCGACACGGCTCGCCACCTAGCCACGTCCCCGCAGACCTGCAATCCACCCACTTTGTTTTCGTAAGGAGATGTCAACAAGGAACACCCCTACAGTGCCCATATGAAGGCCCATTCAAGGTACTACAGAGAGACGGTGTCGAGTTTACTCTGGACATTGGCAGTCAACCAGACAGATTTACAGTCGACCGCCTCAAAGCCCGCACCTGAACTCCGACCTGCCAGCCCCAGATCCCAATGTCAGACGCAAAGGCCAACCGCCCAGAGACAGTGACGGCAGGGGTAATGTAGCGGGCCGAGCAACCACTCAGGTGGATGGGCCGTAACGCAGCAACAATTTGCCATTCAAAGATGGCGCAGGCCCTCCTTCACTACCGAGAAGAAGCCAGAGGTTGACCCTGCTTCCGTATGGCACACCACCGGCCGAGAAGTGACGAGGCAACACAGCAAATTCAAATAATAAATTCAGATAAAATAAAAAAATCCCCCTCGTACTGTGTGGACGTCTCTTTATTTCAGAGCGCTGCTGCAGCAGTCGCTACAATACCTCATTTTCAAAACTGATAACTGAATGTGTATTTTAACATTTTATCCATTTTCTCCAAAATTTTGGATGCTCCAAGTTTTTAATTGGAAAATCAGGAAAGTGAACAGGAACTTTGTAAACTGAACTTCTTTCACAAACTTCATTAGACATCGATGTCGTTTAAAACACAAAGAAATGCTTCTTTGTAGGGCAATGCAAGTTCATCCAAATGTAATAACGAAGGAAGAAACAACATTTTGTGAGGACCTGACAGTTTCTCAGTATCAAGCTACATGTGTTAGCACAGCTAGTTTGGTTGTCCTGCTTCTGGAACAACAGTGAGTTTCAGTTAGTGGTCGGAAACTTTAAAAAGGTCATTTTAGCTGACAAACCAGTACAATTTTTGATGAAATATTTAGCTTCCATATTTAAATAAATTATTACAATTTTTTAAATTTAAAAAAGCAACTTTAAAAATGAAAATATCCAGAGAAAATAAGTTTTATTTTTGCCCGCAAGCTTTTGGTTTTTGTTGACGTGCAGTCTTGACACTGAGACCAATTTTCCACATTCACAAAAGATGATCAATGAACATATTAACCTAACTTTAGCTTTATTTTCAGGCTGACAGAACTAACTAAATAGCAGTTCTGGATAAATAACCCACCTTACTCTCGAAGATCAGAGCCATTTATATCGATCTTGATGTTGCTGACATAGATGCACCACCCTGATTTAACACTTTTACCCTTGTATATCTGCTCTTAGCCGATCCACATGGAGCTAAAGCTCGCAACAAGGCATGAATTATGAACTGCAGAGGTCCCATGACCTAGCACTCCCAACAGACTGATGCAGAAGGCAAAGCTGGGGACAGAACATGGTCTTCTATCAAAAGTGTCAATCACATTTAAACTCAAAAACAATTAAATTCAAGCAAAATAAATAAAACCAACCAGCATGCTAAATGGCAGGCTTCGACTCTTCAGATGTCAATGTATCCAATGTCAATTCTAATCTGGAGCATCAAATGATAATTTCCCAGTAAATGGCTAAGAAACCTTGCTAAGATTGAGCCATGCCAATGTAGATGTTCAGTGAGAGAGGTAAATACAGCGTCAGGAACTACCCAAAGCCACTTGCTGCTTGGGGGTCTCGCTATCCCTGCCTATTAAGAGTCTTTATTGGTATTAAGTACGAGTAAGGCTTTATCTGTAAACTTGGGGAAGAGTGTGTTAATTATGATGGCAGTATGTAGTGGTTAGTGTAAAGCTGTTTACAGCTCCAGCAACCGGGATTCAAATTTAAATGTAGTTACAAGAATGTCTTGATAAAGTGAACTTCACGTAATTAAGGACCACAATACTGATTTTTTTTCTTCAAATTACTATATATTTTGCACTGTCTTTTAAATTGTTTATTCTTAATGCAGGTGTATTAGTTAGGTATTGTAAGAGTGCGTCTCAGGCAACCAGAATATTTGCATATCCAGCATCCGCAATCCTCTCAGGTACCGAGGATTTGATTTAAAATGCACAGCAAATAATGTGCAAAGAAGAGGGGAACAAAATAGATAATAAATATGCAGAGTTGGAAATAAATCGTAGTGAAAAAAGATGTGTTGAGTCAGTAGTGCACACAAATAGATCTTTGGTGAACTTGAAGCTAATATTATGGGAAGGGTTGTGTGAGGAGGTTCAAAAGATTGACAATTGTTGGGAAGAAAACTATTTTCGAAACTAGAGGCAGTGCTCACATTTTTTTTTAAAACTTAGACATACAGCACGGTAAAGGCAAATTCAACCCTACAACCCTATGAGTTCGTGCCACCCAATTTACAGCCCTACACCCTACACGTTTTAAATGGTTGGAGGAGACTGAAACCCCAGAAGAAAACCCACGGAGACATGGTGAGAACGTGCAAACTCCTTACAGGTCCACTGCAGAGTGGCGGGCCTGCGAGATGGCATTCACATTGACCTGATGTGGCATGTGCTTAAGACTGTCACTTAATTCAGTTTGAATAACTAAATGCCAGCAATTTCATTTTAAACTATTAAGCCCAATGAACACAACGGTGACCCATTGTGAAATGCAGCAGGCAGAAAAATTCCAGACTAACTCCTATTTCATGCACTACTGTTACATCGATAGACGTTCATTTTTCAGCACTGATAAAACCATGGGATATGACATTTTGTGAGCGGACTGCAGTGTTCTCAAGCACAACATTATTGTACTGAGCAAAAGAAACATGTCACACACTTTCCCTCAACAATTACAATTCTTCTATTGTGATTTCATTTTATTCCTCAACATAGATTTCTTCAGAGATACTGATTGAAGAAAGGTAAATTATTTAATATTTCTTGACCAGGTTGTGGGGTAAGTCATGCAAACTAAACCAAAATGTTCTTCAAATATGCTAATTCTGTACGTACTTCAACATCAGTTAACCAAGTTCCTGCTACTATTTATTTATTAGAAAGTTGAGACACAACATCACCGCTGTTCCTCGACACATCACAGATTTAAGAGCTCAGACAATTTTGAGTAATTGGGTTTGTGCTACATACAAGTCTCCACCCCTGTATTTTCATCAAATCCTACAAACAAATCCTCCTTCATCAATCCTATGATACTTCAATATTAATGGTAATCACATTCACTGCACCTCTGAAATGTACTCTTTGATCCTGTGCTTGAAATAAGACTGCAATGAGATCCATAGAAATGGCCCCAGCAAAACCCAAATTGGACCTTGGTGAACGGTTTATTATTTCACAAATATTTGCTGCTACCATAATCATCCTCACCTTCCATAACTTGACTCAATGAGTATAGATTTACAAGGAGGCCATAGGCCATATTGGATTTGTCCTGCTTTTTAAATGAAGGATTTTCACATTGACAGGTAAATGTCAAAGGTGAACCATCTTTCCCACACTTTTGGTTAAACATGGTTGAGTGTCCTTCAATTCTTGCCTTTGGTTCTCAGGTGCCAGAGCCTGATATCATTCAAAACCTAAATGTCCTCCTAGCCACCTCCTCTCATTCACTGTTGATTTACCCACCACCTTTCCAGCTCAATGTGACAGGACTGTAAAGCTTATATCTCATTTGCTAGATCTGAAATCCCTTAAATGTCCATTGCATGTAAGCCTGTGTAAGTATGGCCAGTCTTGGTACAGCCATTGCTGCTTCTAAGCATGTCCTTCAGCATTTCACATTCAAGCAGTTTCAGAAAGGATTGAGTGAAGGATATACTTCGTCATACGGTGATAGAGTGTGATCCAATACATTGATGTTGTTGCTGAATCTTCTCATGAAAACCTAATTACACAACATAATGTAAACAAGTTTACCTTCATGCCTCTTTCTTGAACTATTCCAAAATCCCTGAGTTTTCTAATATCCAGAAATCTGTGCTTCTCCATTTTGAATGAACCTGATGACTGAGCCTCAACAGCCTTCCTGATAGAGAATTCTAACGCTTTAATGCCTTCCGCATGAGAAAAATGTCTCCAATCTCTGACCCAAATGGCCTCCCCTTTATTCTGATACTGTAACCCTGTTTGAAGACTCTATGCTCCAGGACACAAGATTTGCACTCTGGTCATTTGCTAAGGATGAAGTTATGCAGGTTTATCCCTCCATGTTCGTTTGCTCACAATTTCCCACAGATCCAGCCTGACATTGATGTCTTTCAGCACTTGCCTCATGTGATGTTAGCAAACCACCTTTGGTGATGAGCATTGAAGGACTTCCCTTGTTCTTTTCAAAGTCTCTTTCAAGGGTTGATTAGCGTGTAACAGTGTTGATTCATCAGCCGAAAGAGACAATCTCGAGAACTCCCTGTCCAACTTCTTTGGACAACATATTCAAATCTACCACTAGTTCTGACTTGGGATACCAGTGCAAATGTTCACAAGCAGGTCCATATTTGGTTGGCTGGGCTGGAAATGATGTCATCATGCCCAAGCATGAGGTTAAATTTAATCCTGATTCTACTTTCACATTACTGTTACATTCCAACCAATTCAAATTTAGGAGTAATTATGTGTCATCCAACCTGATAGGATGTCACAAGTTGAATGAATGTCAGACTCCCCTTAAGGGCATTGGTAAATCAAATGGATTTTTATGGTATACAGGTGGTTATGTGGATCACTATTATTGCAACCATTTTCTATTCACCTTCCATATTATTTAATACAAAAGGAAGTTTCACATTCAGGTTTGAACTCTCATCCATGGATTGTCAGTCCAAGTATTTGGATTGCTTGTCCATTTGCTTAGCCATCTACCATACATCCAATAGGTTTATTATGGTGCAGTAAGAATTCACCATTATATAGATAAATAACAGCAGGGAGGAGGATATTTTTCAGTCATGAATTCAAGTTCATTAAGCATTTCTCAAGAGCAAAAAAAAAATTTCTTGGAAAACAGCAGGGTGCAAAAAGCAAAACAGTGATATCAAATTAAAAAGGTTGTCAGTGAGTGAAACAAAGTTAAAGGAGAAAAAAAAAGATATGGAACATAATTAGGAATAGATGGATTTAACTCTGGCCAGATTATGTCACTGAGAGGTTGAGGTAACTGTGGCTGGAAAGGAAAGCCAAAGACAGCACAAAAGCAAAAAGAGTGGTATAGAGTTTTGCAAAAATTAGCAGGAAGCTGGAGCACTGAGTGGTGTTTAAAAGTTAATAGAAGGCAACTAAAACCCAATAATAGCAGAAAAGATCAAATAAAGGTAAACTCGACAGTAATACACAAGAGGATACCAGAAGTTCTTTTTTCAGATATGCAATAATAAAAGAGAGACAAGAGTGGACATTAGACCACTGGAAAAAGTACTTTGCTTTTTATTTAGATCTTACCAGGAAGACGTACTTTTTCTTGCATTTTCTCCAACCTTACATTTATTGCATATTGGGAACTACTTTTAAGGCACGGTTTTCCTTCAGCATTGAGTATCAAACCCAATCTGGCATTTATCAAATCTGAACACTGTTGCAGTAAACTAAGTTATTGCAAGATGTAATTATGCTAAATTCTCTCAAAATATCATTTGAATGAGATTGAAGAAAGTTGTTTACAAGATGCACAAATCCTATGAATGTGAAGGGTTGGTGGAGGACATTAAAGCTTCCAGGATTAACAGAGCACTGGGTGGATGAAGTCAGGTTAATACTGGTTATATTGCAAGTTATTTACAACCTCCAACCTTCCGAAATTTGTAAGTAAAGATCGTAGTTAGCTGCAATTTTGCTGAAGGTGGGGAAAAAATGGTGAACTATTGAACATCATTACACATTCTAATGGTCCATGTGAAATCCTCGACAAAACAGCCCAAGAACCGGATAAAAAGTCATGAAACAAACTCACCCAAGAAAGTATTTTGCAATTTAATGAGAGTTTTGGTCAAAGGGATGGGTTTCAGGTGTCATCTTTTGGGAGGAAACAGAGGCAAAGAAACTGATATGATAGAGAATTCTAGAGTTTTGGATGCAAGCTGCTCAATGAGTTGCAGCCATTGCTGGAGCAAAAAGATTTGGATAATCAAGAGATCAGAATTGGGATATCCTGAAGCATTCCAAGAATACTATATATCTCAGATATTGAAAAAAAACCACCAAGGCCAGTGCGGATTGCCAGAAAAAAATACTTAATCTGAATTGGATGCCAGTAAAGGTCAGCAAGTACATCGGAATGTGGATTAATTAGAATAATGTTAACATGGATTTAGATACCCTCAATATTGATGCTATATTCTGTAGTCAAATTTTGACACTCCCTCAATGTCAGCAACATAAAGGAGCTGTGCACAGACTTCCAGAAGAGGCTGGGGCTCACTCTCTATCTGCATCAATGGCATTGAGGTGAAGATTGAAGATCCTCGGTGTAAATGTCTCCGGCTACCTGTCCTATTCAGCCACATCAATGTGATGGCCAAGAAAGTGCACCTGCACCTCTACTTCCTTAAAAGCTTGAAGGAAATGTGACATGTCATCTACATCTCTCCATAATCTCTACAGATGTGCCATCATCAAAAGTATTCTGTAAGGTTGCATTACTACATAGTACATGAAATGCTCTGTTCAAGACTGCAAGAAGTTGTGAATGTAGCTCAGACCATCATACAAACATCCATCCCCCTCTCAATTGACTCCACCTGTACTTTCTGCCAGCTTGGAAAAGGATCCAAGCTATGAAAAGACTCATCCTAACCTGCCCACACCCTCTTAAACCTCGTCTCATCAGGAAGATTCACGAGTATGAAATCATGCACCATCAGATTCAAGAAGTTTCTTCCCTGCTGTTATCAGAATCCTAAACAAACCTCACACTGGTAAAGCAATGCTGACTTTGCTCTACGCCAGCTGATCTCTGTAACTCTGCACTCTGTACAGCTTTACTTTCTGAACTGTATATGGAATGATTAGCTGGTTTGCTTGCAAATAAAAAAGCTTTTTTTACTGCATCTAGTTATGTGAGAATAAACTTGTAAAGAGTTATTTAATTATGGATAGGTGCCTTGTATCCTAAATATTTTATCTCCTTGTTTCAATATTGTATTTCAATTCCCAATGGCTACATTCGCGATATCATTCTAAATCGAGCCACTGATATCTAATGTCACTGGAAACATTAAGCACTGCAGAGATTCTCTGATAGATCAGGAATCAAAAGCATTGACTGCTTAGTAGATTTAAGATAAACAAATTAAGGACCCGATTCTGAGCTGAATACACTCATCTCAGCCAAGGTGGCAGTTGGGGCTCTGCCATTCATCTCAACATTCTGAGGATTGAAGTAGGAGAGAAAATAAAACAGCCAACATTCCTGCATTAGTTGCTAAAAACGTACACATGTTGTTATCTCTCTCCATGAAATTAAAGTCTATATTCAAACAAAATATATAATTTGAACTAATTATTCCTGCAAACTAAGAATTTAGCAGGCGAGACAATTAATCAAACTGTCCCCAAGGCTTGACTGGCAATTTAGGCAGTCAATTACACCCACCTCATCCAAGTTATGCAAGATAGTTGGGATTGTCATCTCTATTTAATGCTGCAAGTTAGATCTCCTGGTGAAGCTTTCCCACAGACTCTAAATATTATTGCATGTAATCTAAATCACCAATATTGTCAGCAGGTTCTGTATGTCCTTCACTGCCTTTTTATATCACTGCAGACAGTGGGTGAAGATGCTCCCACAGAGCTGCACAGTTGGGAATGCCAGAACATTGACACAGCTATATTGAAGTAGCATATTTCTATTACAACATACTGGCTTCCAGTTTTCCATGCACCAGTTGCTCTTGTCCGAATGAACCATCAAACCAGAGAACATTGCAGCACAGAAAACAAATAATTCAGTCCTTCTAGACTGTGCACTGAACAGCACCCATTCCATATCCCTCCATATGCATCCCATCCATGTACCTGTCCAAAGTTTTCTTAAATGTTACACTTGAATCCACATTGGCCACTTCAGCTGGCAGCTCATTCCATGCTCTCACCACTCTGTGTGAAGAAATTCCCCTAATGTTCCCCTTGAACATCACCCCTTTCATCATTAAACCATCTGTGGTTAACTCACTTAACCTCAGTGGAAAAAGCCTACTTGTATTTGCTCTGCCTATACCAATTAATTTTAAATGCCTCTATCAAATTTCCCTTCACTCTTCTACACTCCAGTGAATAAAGTCCTAACCAGTTTACTTTTTCCCTGTAACTCAGTTCCTCAGGTCCCCGCAACATCCTAGTAAATCTCTGCACTCTCAATTTTATTGACATCTTTTCTGTAGTTAGGTCACAAAAACTTCATACAAAATGAGTGGAACAGTTTTGTGGATTTAAGGACAGCTATCAATGAACTCCCACTGACTTATTCCAAAGCATCTCACAGTTAATAAATGCTAAAGAGAGGTGTGAGTGGTGGAGAAAGTGACAATGTAGTAGTGGATGGGATGCCAATCACACAATGCACTTTTGATTTCTACAGACTTCTGACAGACTCCTGGGCTGCCTGTGGACTTGGAGCACACCTGTCTCAACAAAGGGAACTTATTTTGTATCGACACAGTTCCAGAAATGATTAGTCTTTTGGCAAACCAGGGGAGAGTTGAAAAGTCATTTGGCCTAGAATAAGGTAAGAGATGGTGGAATGGGTTGGCACTCATCAGAAGGGAGCAAGAGAGATGGACTGTATCATTTGGTCAGGTGTGTGGGGGGTGGGTTCAGCAAATCTAGAGCAAGAGAGCCAGGTGGAAAAAAGAGCAATGTGGTATACTTTAGAGCAGGGGGTGGGCAACATTTTTTAGAAATTCACATTCCACCTTAAGTATTCCTTATGTCATAAGTGCTCTGATTAGTAAGGGATTACTTAAGGTGGTATGTGAGTGGAAAGAAAAAGTTTGAAAACCACGGTTTTAATCGAACCTAACTGACTCGTTATGTGCACCATTTCACAACTCCAAAGGCCAATGACAATTTTTCTCAAGCAAAATATTTCAGTAACAGTCAGGTCCAGAGCAGTGATTCTCAACCTTCACTTTTCACTCACATCCCACCTTAAGCAATCCCTTACCAATCACAGAGCACTTAAGGCATAGGGTATACTTAAGGAGGAATATAAGTTTTTAAAAAAGGTTGTCCACCCCTGCTCAAGAGCAAGAAAGAGAGAGAGCAAACCCTACTGAAGCTGTCTGTCCCTGTTGCACCCACCTCACCTGCAGGCATAAAACCCATTTTAATCTCACGATCATGCATCATATTTCATATATGATAGATCTCCCTTTATCGCTACATAAAATATATTAACATTCAATATTTCCTGCAATAACAACAAATCAAAGAGCAATCGTTTTATGCTGTTAATTTACCACACTGAATACAATTCTTCCCCCTCCTCCACACCCACCACCTTCAATTTACCTGAGGGCAACACAAACATCTTATTAATATAGCCATTGTTTTCTCTTCAAGAGGGCTATAAAGTAAGCATACAGTATGTGGGTCTCAAACAACTGCACAGAAAGGTAATAACTACAAAACTCTGCTTCTTGGAAGAATTTAGTCAAAAGATTGCCTTCAGGTGAAACTAGCAATTAGACCCAAGTCACACTGTAGCTATGAATTTAGTACCATACAATTAACACAAGTACTCATCATTCACCTTCCAGAAGCAGAATCCATTATTTCACAAAAAAAAATCTTGTCATGGACCAGGTGGTAGAAATTCGGCTATTCAACCTGCAGGAGTTGAACACACAAATACAATTATTCTCTATTTCTAAACATCTTGACCAGGTTAGGCTGATCTGCACAAATATCTCTGCACATCTTCCATTCCTGCAATAAACTGTCCTTTAGTGCTCACTTCATCCTCCAACCCAAGACTGAATCAGACAGACACAATTTAAACCCTCTTATTATTGCTGCATGATCTCTCCTCTTGCAAGTGTAGCCTTAATGATCTGAAGTCAAGGCAAGGTGTTGTAAAAAGCTGGTGGAGTCGATTATCGAAGACAGCAGGGTGAAGTGGAATAATGCAGTACGGTAGAAGATTTAATTTGTGACTGTTTGATTCAGACTCAGGCAAGTAGCCAAGAGAATGATCAAGTGAGTAAGTCAGGAAGAGACTGCTTCAGGGTTGGAAGAAACACTGACAGATGTTGGGGCAAATGACCAAAAGCTTAACAAAGGTGCAACCTTAAGGTACAGCTTAAAGAAAGGAAGACGAGGGGAACTTCAAGGAGTAATTTCCAACCTTTGTGCTTATGATCTGAAAACCAAGCTCCAGCCACGAATGCTCAAGCAATTAAAATTGCAAATGTGTAAGAACATAGAATTAGATTTTGAGGCAGGTTTCCTTGTTGAAGCAATGAAAGTGAAAGAGGAGAAAGAAACCATAATCACATTTAAGGGCAAGAATCAAAGCTTTAATCAAGATTCATTAAGGCAAAACAAGCATTGATTTGATCAGTAAACAGAATTTTGTTGAGTTCACCCAAGAGAAGCAGAGATTTGAGTGCTGTCAAATTTATGAAGGATAGACAATAGGAGCAAACAGGAGATAATCTACTGTAAACGTAACAAAATGTGGATAAATTTGTTTTAAATCAGTTGCTTTCAAACTTTCTTTCCACTCACATACCACCTTAAGTAATCCCTATACCATAGGTGCTCTGTGATTAGTAGGGGATTGCATAAGGAGGTATGTGGGTGGGGGAAAAAAGGCTGAGAACCACTGCTCCAGACCCAATTGTTACCGAAATATTTTGCTTGAGAAAAATTGCCATGGGCCCATTTCCTTTGGAGTTATGAAACCATTCACATAACGAGTCAATTTGGTACATTTAAAACAATGGTTTTCAAACTTTTTCTTTCCACCCACATACCACCTGAAGTAATCCCTTACTAATCACAGAGCACTTACGCATAGGGAATATTAAAGTAGTATGTGAGTGGAAAGCAAAAGTTTAAAAACCCTGATTTAGGAATTACAGCAGTTTGTATACAGTTTCCCCCATTGCAGGGCACCATAATGTTTGGGACATTTAGCTTCATTGGTGAGTACTCGGGTATGTTTAATTGCTTCATTGGTGCAGGTATAAGAGCTCACCATCGGCACCAAAATCAATGTTAGTGGAGGGCATTAGCTTATTGGGGGGGGGGGGGGGGGGAGAAACACAGTGAAACGCTCATAAACTCGCTCAGCAGGGGTGGGGTGCTGTGGCCATCATCCGCCGCTTCAACGCAGATGCCAAGAGCCCTGATTCTATCTATAGTGTCAAACGACATTACCCGCTAGTGACGCTTGACGCACGCTAGTGACGCCGTAGAGGGTTGGGTCTGACATTGGGCAATGAATACAACCTTATTGGGGGGCATAGCGCTTCACTTGGGGGTGGGGGGGGCAATGCCTGCAGATGCCCCTCTTGGCACCCACCCTGAGAGAGCTGTGCTTGCTTTTCAACACGAGGGCCATGAAGCAATTATGAGGCTGATAAACAAAAACAGTAAGAGACATCAACAGTTTGGAAAGAGTGTACTGGTGAGCTCAGAGATCGCAAAAGGGCCAGTATTCCGAGGAAGACCCTCCACTGCTGATGACAAGAAGAATTCTCATCATAATGAAGAAAAATTCCCGAAAAATAAGAAATACACTTCATGAGGCAGATATGGATGTGTTAATGACTACCATCCACAGAAGACGTCATGAACAGGAATACAGAGGCTACACTGCACAATGTAAACCATTAGTTCGCCACAGAAACAGGATGGTCAGATTACAGTTTACCAAGAAGTATTTAAAAAAGACTGCAGAATTCTGAAAAGAATCTTGTGGACAGATGAGACCAAGATTAACCTGTATCAAAGTAATGGCAAGAGCAAAGTGTGGAGGTGTAAAGCAACTGCCCAAGATCCAAAGCATACCACCTCATCTGTAAAGCATAGTGGTGAGGGTGTTATGGCCTGGGCATGGACGGCTGCCACAGGTACTGGTGCACTTATCTTCACTGATGATGTAACTGCTGATAGCAATAGTAAAATGATTTCTGAAGAGTATAGAAATATCTTATCTGCTCAAGTTCGAGCAAAAGCCTCCAAACATTGGACGGGGCTTCATCCTACAGAAAGACAATAATCGCAAATATACTGCTAATGCAAGAAAAGGAGATTTTCAAAACTAAAAACTGGAATATTCTTGAATGGAAAGACAATCACCTGATTTAAATCATATTGTGCATGCCTTCCATATACTGAACAGAAAACTTATGGGGACAATCCCCCAAAATATGCAGGAACTGAAGATTCCTGTAGTAGAGGCCTGGTAGAGCATCACCAGAGAAGATAGAATATAGAACACAACAGCAGAGTAAAGGCCCTTCAGCCCTCGATGCTGTGCCCATCCATATATTCCTTAAAAAAAGTATTAAATCCTCCCTACCCTGTAACCTTATTTTTTTTTACATCTATTTATGTGCCTGTCTAAAACTCTTAAATGCCCCTAATGTTTCAGCCTTCACCACTATCTCCAGCAAGGCATTCCAGGCACCCACAACTCTCTGCATAAAAAAAAACTTACTGCTAATGTCTCCCCTATATTTCCCTCCCTTCACTTTGGACATATGTCTTCTAGTGTTTGATTTTTCTGCCATGGGAAACAGGTGCTGGCTGTCCACCCAATCTATGCCTTTCATAATCTTGCAGACCTCTATTAAGTCTCCTCTCCTCTTTATCCACTCCAAAGAGAAGTTTCACCTCTACTAACCTTGCCTCATAAAACTTGGCTTCCAATCTGGGTAACATCCTGGTTAATCTCCTCTGCACCTTCTCCATTGCTTCCACATTCTTCCTATAATGGAGACCAAAAATAAACACTATACTCTAAGTGTGGTCTCACCAGAGATTTAATGAGTTGCAACATGAAATGTCTACTCTTTGACTCAATCCCCCTATTAACAAAGCCCAGCATTCCATAGGCCTTCTTAATTATTCTATCAACCTGTGCGGCCACCTTCACAAATGTATGTATTTGAACCCTAAGGTCCCTCTGTTCATCCACACTCTTAAGTAACCAACCATTAACCCTGTACTCAGCCTTCTGATTTGTCCTTCCAAAATGCATCACCTCACACTTATCCAGATTGAACTTCATATGCCACTTCTCTGCCCAACTCTGCATCCTGTCTATATCATTTTGTAACCTTTGACAACCTTCAGCTCCATCCATAACTCTTCCAACCATCATAACATCCACAAATTTACTGACCCGTCCTTCCGCCTCTTCATACAGGACATTTATAATAATCACAAAGAGCAGAAGTCCCAGAACAGATTCTTGCAGTACTCCACTAGTCACCGACCGCCAGTTTCTTACCTTCCAAGACTACTCTGCTTTCTCGTTTCAAGCCAATTTTGTTTTATCCACAGCCAAGGTTCCATAGATCCCATGCCTCATAACTTTCTGAACCAGTCTCTCATGGAGGACCGCATCAAATGCCTTAGTAAAATCCATATAGACCACATTTCTTTTGTTACCTCCTCAAAATACTCAATTAGGCTCGTGATGCACAATCTTCTCTTCACAAAGCCTTGCTGACTATTCTTGAGTGGACTATACTTCTTCAAATGTTCATAAATCCTATCCTTCAGAATCCTCTCCAATAGTCTGCACACCACTGATATAAGACTCACCAGGCTATAATTCCCAGGATTTCTCTATCACCTTTTTTAAACAAGGGGACTTCATTTGACATTCTCCAATCCTCTGGCACCTCCTCTACTGCCAAAAGGATTCAAAGATCATAGCTTCTGCTCCAGCCATCTCTTCCATCACTTCCCACTGCAAAGTCGGTAATATTGCATCCAGCCCCGGAGACTTATCAATCTTGATATTTTTAAGAAGATCCAACACTTCTGCTTCCTTAATCTCCACATTGACCACCACACAGGCCTGCTCTATTTCGACCTCACCATGATCATGGTCCTTTTCTCTTATGAATACTGAAGCAAAGTATTCATTTAGGACCTTCCCAATCTCCTCTGCCTCTAGGCTCATGTAGCCTTCTTTTTTCCTTTAGTGGTCCCACCTTCATTCTGGTCATCCTTCTGTTCTTCACATACACATAGAACACCTTGGGGTTCTCCTTAATCCTACATGCCAAGACCAACTCATCCCCACTTCAAGCTTTCTTAAGCTCCTTCCTGACTACCATATATTTCTCATGAGCCCTTCCTGTTTCCTGTTTCCTATAACTAATGCATGCTTCCTGTTTCTTGCTTCCAATAACTAATGCATGCTTCCTTCTTCCTCTTGACTAGCTGCCTCCCCTGCTTCATCAACCATCTTTTCCCTGTCCCAGTGGAACAAACCTATCCTGAACCCAACACAAGTGGTTCCTAAACTTCCTCCACATTAGTTCTGGGCTTCACCCTTGAACATCTGTTACCAATTTACTCTCGCTACCTCCTGTCTCATCCCACTGTAATTAGCCCTTCCCAAATTGAACACTTTCCCATTTTGTCTGCTTTAATTTTGATCCATAGCTATGCTAAAGCTCAGGGAGCTGTGGTCATCTCACCAAAATGCTCCACCTCCTAGAGGTCTGCCACCTGACCAGGTTCATTACCCAGAATGAGATCCAGTATGGGCTCTCCTCTCACTAGCTGGTCCACATATTGTGTCAGGAATCCTTCTTGAACACATCTTATGAATTCAGCCCCATATATCTTATCCCTCATGCAGTTAGGAAGCACCAATCAATATTAGGGAAGTTGAAATCACCCATAACTAAAACCCTGTTTGTCCCAAACATTATGGTGCCCTGAAATGAGGGTGTGGTGTATTAAAAAAGTGCTGTAATATCTACATGGTAAAACTAAAATATATACAAATAACTGAGTAAAATCTGGAATCTCGGCTGCATCATTTCATCGGATGCAAGGATCGACAACGAGATAGACAACAGACTTGCCAAGGCAAATAGCGCCTTTGGAAGACTACACAAGAGAGTCTGGAAAAACAACCAACTGAAAACCTCACGAAGATTAGCTTATACAGAGCCGTTGTCATACCCACACTCCTGTTCGGCTCCGAATCATGGGTTCTCTACTGGCATCACCTACGGCTCCTAGAACGCTTCCACCAGTGTTGTCTCCGCTCCATCCACAACATTCATTGGAGCGACTTCATCTCCAACATCGAAGTACTCGAGATGGCAGAGGCCGACAATATCGAATCCACGCTGCTGAAGATCAAACTGCGTTGGGTAGGTCACGTCTCCAGAATGGAGGACCATCGCCTTCCCAAGATCGTGTTATATGGCAAGCTCTCCACTGGCCACCGTGACAGAGATGCACCAAAGAAGAGGTACAAGGACTGCCACATTGACCACCGCCAGTGGGCTGATATCGCCTCAAACTGTGCATCTTGGCGCCTCACAGTTCGGCGGGCAGCAACCTCCTTTGAAGAAGACTGCAGAGCCCACCTCACTGACAAAGGAGGAAAAACCCAACACCCAACCCCAACCAACCAATTTTCCCCTGCAACCGCTGCAACCGTGTCTGCCTGTCCCACATCAGACTTGTCAGCCACAAATGAGCCTGCAGCTGACGTGGACATTTACCCCTCCATAAATCTTCGTCCGCGAAGCCAAGCCAAAGAGAGAAAAAAAATTTGTTTGATTACTAATTTAAAACTGTGGAGCACAGGGGTATATCAAGGGGGGAAAAAAACATGTCTTTGTCCCAAACATTAAGGAGTTTGGATCAAATTGACAGTCATCTAATATTGAACACTGGCATGCTGTTTAAAAAAGTGTGATACTCTGGAAGGGAGAAAGAAGTGGTAGTGAAGAAAATCTGATTATCATGAACATCCAAGTATGTGCATGTCCCCAAGGGCAGCAAACAGGCAAAACATCTTTAACAAGAATGTTTCTGCCTAAAACCCATCACATAATATAAACCAGATGTGTTACATTGGAATAATCTGTGCAAGCAATTTATATGAACAAGACACAAATGCTGGAGGAACTCAGCAGGTCAGGCAGCATCTGGTAGAGGGCAATAGATAATCAACATTTTGGCCTGCAATCCTTCAGGTTTAAGCAATTTACATCTTTGCTCTGAGCTTCATCCTGAAGATTGACCAACACACAAGCTGGTTTGTTCATTCGTAATCTTTTCCAGGAAAACCTGAAGGATACAATTGACATTGCTATGATGTGGCCCCCAGCTTCAACACATTCATGACAAGAATCCCTCTCTATCCTCTAACAATTCAGCAAGAAAAACTGAATTTGGAGACATCTTAACTCAAGATTTAATAATAAACTGATTAGGAAATACCAGAAAACTAAACCTTTTATAACATTTCCAAAACCAGGAAAAACTGTATTTAGCAGGCATCTGTGGAATAGCCAAATTCTGCTAACTTCAAAACAGAAGGCCATCCTCAAATTAGGAAATCAACTTGCTTTCCCTTTCCAAACAAAGTCGGACAGGCAATGGTGATAGCAAGGAAGAAAAACTGGCAGAACGGTCTGTCTTGTAAACCAAAAACATAATGCTGCATCATCAAGATTGGTCTTATTTTTTTTAACAATGCCAAAAAGGTGACTTTTCATATTTTGTGATTTTACTTCAACAAGCATGTCACAAATGTACATGTACATTGGCTAATTTTGTAA
This sequence comes from Narcine bancroftii, assembly GCF_036971445.1. Classification (NCBI taxonomy): domain Eukaryota; kingdom Metazoa; phylum Chordata; class Chondrichthyes; order Torpediniformes; family Narcinidae; genus Narcine; species Narcine bancroftii. The sequence goes on from NC_091474.1 coordinate 186,599,873, forward strand.
GTCAACACCAAGGTTTTAAGGAGAAATCTCAAGGAAACATTATTTTCAGGGCAGCTGTGAAGTCAGCTAAAAAGGTTAAACATGTATATACTGATTGTGTGGAAATCTAAAGATTAGATAGATCCATGCACTTCAAGTTCAGAAAAAAAGGAGCTGTACCTTGCTCTTCTTACTGCTTTTACTCGGCAGTTTGTTTTCTTGCATGTGATGATTTATATTTTTTTCTTTTACAGTACCACTCTGTTTACCTGAAATTGGATTCTCCGAAATCCTCATGTAACCAGTTTTTTTTTTAAATTTCAGAGCCTAACTGACTTCACAGGTTGAAAAAAAATTCACCCGACGTGAAATTTAGAACGATTGTCCTCACTTCAAGTAACTCCCTCCCCTCTCTCATTCCATTTCTTCTTTACCTTTCCCTATTGATTTTTCTCTCCAACTCTCCCTCTCAAACTGCATGCCGCTGTCTCCCAGCTGCAAGAATCCCTTGTCCCTGCATCATCAAGGAGAGTGGCCTCCAGGGCAGGAGCGCGGGGACCTCTGGCTCAGGAGCATTCCCTCCCCTCCCCTCCTATCATCTTCCTTCCCTCCCTGGGACACCAGATGCTGACTCAGAACCCTCCCCTCGACCTACTTCCCCAGTGTGCGTGTGCGGTAGGCCTAGGAGAGGATTCGGCGTCAGGATTCCAGCATCAGAAGTTCCAGTGACCGGGGAAACAGAAGCCCACTGACTCGCCAGTGAGTGTTCAACTGGCCCAGGAAGCCTCTCTGGGGATCGGGTTCGTGTCGGGGATTGGCTGCAGTTGGGAGGTCTTAGTGATCGGTGGCGGCCAGCATTTTTTTGGTGAGAATTAAACATTATTTTAATACTTAAAAAGCCTTCCCCTGTTGTTTGTTGTTGCTTAAACTTTAATGCAAGTGATTTGCTGTTCCTAATGGGCTGTTTTTTAAAAATGGCCAGTTCTCCGAAAAAATGTTTATCCGACGTGCGCCCGGTCCCGACAATTATAGATAATCCGAGTTGTACCATACTTCTGTCAGTTGATTGTACCTTCTGGTTCAAATAATCTTTTGGCTCGTCTGGGACCACACTTTATTCATCACACATATCATCATGAATTAATAAGTAGAACCAATAATAATTCAAGACCAGCAGTACTGCAACATGACTTTGAAATGGCATTGCTGGCAGGAGTTGTGTCCTATTGAACATTGGAACAGTGAAACATGTAAAACAGCATGTTTTAAATAAATTTGGGTGAACTTGTTGAATTCCAATAGATACAAACATCAGCACACTTGAAAACTCTTGACTTGAGGATTACAAAGATGCAGACAACACACTTGCGTTCTCAAAAAAATTCACCTGCCATGAATTTAGAACGAATATTGTCCTCATTTCAGGTAACTCCCTCCCCTCTCTTGTTCCATCTCTTTACCGTTTATGCAACATTGGCCTGGTCCCGACCACTTCAGATCATCAGAGTTGGATTGTATTTTATATTTGTTCTTTGGAATATCCACCTCACAACAATTCCACTTTCCTCTTTTAGATTAAAGAAACAGCTGACAAAATGCACCCAACCTCAAGGAGAGGTGCTTTACATATTAGATTTTGTGGTTAGGACAAAAAAAAACAGATCTCTGAAATGGCACCCGTTGGACAAGTTTATATTTCCTATATCAGATTTGGTAAAAAAAATACTCAGTCACCAAAAGGGTAGCTTTTTTGCAGTCATTTTCACCTGTCATATATCTACGCACCCACCATTAAATTTTGAAGCTCAAATAAATGTAATATGATGAAAGAATTATCTCAAGTCCATTTGTACCTCATACGAATAAACCTTTCCAGCCATGCTTAGTGTTTTGCACACACTGCTGTATTCGTGAATTAATTTTAAACAGATCGAATGCTCCAGTCAGTAAATTTCCATCACATGGGACAAAGCCATATAATTAGGTACGAGTCTTCAAAATTAAGATTACAGTCGTGAACATTATACAATTCCAGGATTTTCTTCCTTCTGTTGATCACTGTGTTAAAAATATTTCAAGATATTCTCCATTACAATTTGTAATCTCTGGAGGTAGACAAAGCTTCTGGAATGGCAGCGCTGCCACTGGTGCAGACCCAGGAGAGCGAAGAAGAGATACAGCACTGCTCCAAAGGATTCAACCGCCCAGTCTTAATACTGGCGGTCATGGACAGGCTTTCAATGGCCTGTTAAAGGACATGATGGTGTTTATAAATAAAATCCTGCAACTGCGGGGTCTGTGCCCAAGATGGCAGTGCTTGTGCTCTGCAGCAGCCGCGAGCAATTGCATACTCTGGGGGAGCAGCAGATCAGCGCAGGGCAACAGTATCAGGGAGAACACTCCTCAATTAAAAAGGAGAAGCAGGAGATGATCCTACAGGGCCGTGACCATGGCAGCAGACCAGTGAGGGGCTCAGCAGCTAAAGGTCCCACACAAACCGCGGGCAACTTGCAGTCGGGGGAACCCACATGGGCTGCTGTCAACTGCCTTGTGGTAACCAGGTATTGGAGTCAGGATTCAAAAGTGCTGAGGGTGAGAAAGGCTCCCGGAGAGCCACAGGTACTAAAGGCTTCATGATCGTATTGGAGGTCTGGATCTGGGGCTTAGGTAGCTGATGAATCGAACAGTCTGTTCAGCTGCAGAGATCACAGAAGTGACAGAGGCAAATCTAAGGACACTCAGTGACTCTGAAGGCGCTCTCTTTTGCTCCTCTTTCTCCTACTGCAAAGGGGGCCCAGCCACACTCATGGCCACTCTTTGTCTGCCTGAAGGCAGGCATAAGACAATTTCATGTAATATTACATGTTCTGTATGATTACATGAAATTAAATTCTTAACTGTGACATTTACCAACCTTTTAATTGTATTCAAATCCCATATTGACAATGTTCCTGTTCCTGATACCCCAATATAATTTCTACTGAGATCAAAATCATTCAAGTTGATAACATAAATTTTCCTCTCAATTATTCCTTCCAACTAAGACTGGGGGAAAAGCTTCAATTTTCACCTCATTAAAAATCAGTCTTTGCCAAAACTGTCCATCTACCTTTGCAAAAAGATGAGATGGAATGTTCAAATTCAACTGATTGAATATTAAACTAATTAAACAAGGAATTTAATGGCTTTGTTTACATGTTTAGTCTGTGTATGGTTTTTTTTTTGCACTACCAGTTAGTGGTGATTCTGCCGCGCTGGCAGGAAAAAAGAATCTCAGGGTTGTATGTGACATCGTGTATGCACTCTGAGAATAAATCTGAAAACTCTGCTTCCCCAGTAAACAGTAGGTCCCGGAACAGTATTGTGTAATAAATATACATAGTTACTTGAAAAATTAGCTAAGATTTCACACCAGGCCATGGCCTGCTATTGAGTGGCCTTTGGGAACCAGGTATTGGGACTGACATTCATGAGGAAATCACAAGTATTTCCAGGTGAAAAACAACTATTTTTTCCCAATGGCCATCTTGAACCTCTCTTTACTACCCTAATCATAAATGACTCTGGAACCAGGAAAAGACTGCCTGCACAATTGAAACACCACTTTTTTTTCCCTTCATTGTGAACATTTATTATAACATAACATAACATAACATAACAATTACAGCACGGAAACAGGCCATTAGGCCCTTCTAGTCCGCACCGAACCAAACACCCCTTTCTAATCCCACCTCCCTGCACAATGCCCATAACCCTCCATCTTCCTCTCATCCATATACCTGTCCAACCTTTTCTTAAATAATACAATTGACTCCGCCGCCACTATTTCTCCCGGAAGATCATTCCACACAGCTACCACTCTCTGAGTAAAGAAGTTCCCCCTCATGTTACCTCTAAACCTCTGACCCTTAATTCTTAACTCATGTCCTCTTGTTTTAATCTTTCCTCCTCTTAACGGAAATAGTCTATCCACATCCACTCTGTCTATCCCTTTCATAATCTTAAATACTTCTATCAAATCCCCTCTCAACCTTCTACGCTCCAAAGAATAAAGACCCAATCTGTCCAATCTCTCCCCATACTCCAGATGCTTAAACCCAGGCAACATTCTGGTAAACCTTCTCTGCACTCTCTCCACTCTGTTTATATCCTTCCTATAATTAGGCGACCAGAACTGCACACAGAACTCCAAATTAGGCCGCACCAACGTCTTATACAATCTCAACATCACCTCCCAACTCCTATATTCCATGCAATGATTGATAAAGGCCAGCATACTAAAAGCCTTCTTCACCACCCTATTCACGTGAGTTTCTACCTTCAGGGAACGATGTACCGTCACTCCTAAATCTTTCTGCTCTTCTGTATTCCTCAATGCTCTCCCATTTACCACATATGTCCTATTCTGATTCTTCTTACCAAAATGAAGCACCTCACACTTATCAGCATTAAATTCCATCTGCCATTTTTCAGCCCACTTTTCTAAGCAGCCCAAATCCCTCTGCAATCCTAGAAAACCTTCTTCATTATCCACAATTCCACCTATCTTAGTATCGTCTGCATATTTACTAATCCAATTCACCACCCCATCATCTAGATCATTAATGTATATAACGAACAACAATGGGCCCAATACAGATCCTTGAGGCACACCACTGGTCACCGGCCTCCAACCTGACAGACAATTATCCACTACCACTCTCTGGCCTCTCCCTTTCAGCCAATGTTCAATCCATTTGACTATCTCAAAATTTATACCTAAAGACTGCACCTTCCTAACTAACCTTCCATGTGGTACCTTATCGAAGGCCTTACTGAAGTCCATATAGACAACATCCACTGCGCTACCCTCATCCACATTCCTAGTCACCTCTTCAAAAAAAGGTGACTATATTTATTCTATATTTATTAACCCTTACTATACTGGAGTAATTTAATGCAAATCATTGGAGTTGTAAAACAGGATGCCTTGAGCTTGGGTTCACCGCTGGATTGAATAGGAGGCCATAAAGCTATAGAAATGCAGGAGGTAGCAGAATCCATGGTAGGGACTGGACTCTCTTTTCTCATCTTGATCGTGGCAGTTGCCTAATGGCAGCCCTGTGTGCCTTTACAGGGCAAACAAAGGTAAATAAATTGTGTATATTTTGTGTGCATGACAATAAATGAAACTTGAGTAGTTGAATGTGAGCCAAACACAGTCAACTGGGACTATTCAGGTGGTCATGGACCAATTGGGTCAAAAAGCCTGTTTCTGTCTTATGGAACTCTGAGTTGATTCATGAAATAGGTTTTCTTTTGGTTTGGCGATGAACCATTTCATTTGCACTGCTGATTGATATGCAAGTAACAACAAAGGTCTCAGTTCTTACATAATGAGATTATCATTACCTGATACTCGTTTGGCCAAAATGTGCTGACTGCCAGCTCAGCCCGATGCCATTCTTCTCCCTGAGATCTTGTCACATTCCAAATAGGATTCGCAAGGGCTCCTTTGTTTACTCGGACGAAAATGTTTAGTGTTCCTGGATTCAAGTGGTCCTTGCTGTGCAACCAGTAACTGAAATCAATGCAGTGAGTGTCATTTTCTTTCATTAGCGGAAGCAAGAGACGTGCCTTCTCTCCTGACACATGCTGAGATGAATCAACCATCAAGAAGGATCCTGTTGCAAAACAAAAATAATATCTATTATATATTTGGATAAATCTGAGATCATAAAGATTTATAAAACTGTCCACACCATCAAATAAACAAGCTAGATCCATCTTGAGTTTTATTTTATAAAAAACTATATTGATGTTTGAAATCGTGGATTCTTTATAAAATTTAAAACCAGGTTGCACATTAAACATGCACCAACTATACTCAGAATAGGAATCTGGAAATATTATTCTATCACAGATAAATTCCAGGCATGAAACTTTTCATTCCACAAAACAGCATCCCTATTCATTTCTCAATAAGCTTCAAGATGTAGCCTTGAACAAAGAGTACAAATCAGTGGCGTTGAGGTCATAAATGCTGTGATGGGTTTTACAACAGGGATATTTAAAAGACTCAGTGAGGCACATGGATTAAAAGAGAGGGTGATGGGTATAAGGTAGGAAAGGTTTAGTTTGTTGAGTTGGTTGCTATTGGTCAGCACAACACCATGGGCCGAAGAGCCTATACTGGACTATAACATTTCTATGTTCTAATGTTAATGTTTGGAAAGAGAGATTAATTGATACTCATAGGTAATTAGGAAACATAGATCACAAGTTTCAATGCAGAAAAACCTTCCTGTCAGAATGTGAAATGACATGAATGCTTGGAAACCACTCCAAATACTATTTTTTTTAAAGGGAGATAGTGGAGCTTTGGTTGATTTTTAATTTTACTCGATGTGCTATGCATTGGTGCAAATTGTACTTCCAAGCTGAGAAATAATTTTAGTAATTTTGAAAAAAGTTGAAGTAACCATTTCAAATATTAAAAACAAACTATTTTAATTGTCCATATCAAAACTGTATGGATCAAGATTGGAGGTGTGAGCTTGCAGGCGCCTCAGATTGAAGAGACTGCCATCCGTGCGGTACCGGATGTAAACAGCGTCTTCATTGTTGGGGTCTTTCATGGCTTGGTTCAGCATCATGCTGAAGAAGATTGAAAAGAGGGTTGGTGCGAGAACACAGCCTTGCTTCACGCCATTGTTAATGGAGAAGGGTTCAGAGAGCTCATTGATGTATCTGACCCGACCTTGTTGGTTTTCGTGCAGTTGGATAATCATGTTGAGGAACTTTGGGGGACATCCGATGCGCTCTAGTATTTGCCAAAGCCCTTTCCTGCTCACGGTGTCGAAGGCTTTGGTGAGGTCAACAAAGGTGATGTAGAGTCCTTTGTTTTGTTCTCTGCACTTTTCTTGGAGCTGTCTGAGGGCAAAGACCATGTCAGTAGTTCCTCTGTTTGCGCGAAAGCCGCACTGTGATTCTGGGAGAATATTCTCGGCGACACTAGGTATTATTCTATTTAGTAGAATCCTAGCGAAGATTTTGCCTGCAATGGAGAGCAACGTGATTCCCCTGTAGTTTGAGCAGTCTGATTTCTCGCCTTTGTTTTTGTACAGGGTGATGATGGTGGCATCACGAAGATCCTGAGGCAGTTTTCCTTGGTCCCAACAAAGCTTGAAAAACTCATGCAGTTTGGCATGCAGAGTTTTGCCGCCAGCCTTCCAGACCTCCAAGACCACCAAGACACAAGAGAAACTTGTCCGTGACTACTCTTTGCAGACGATGCCGCTTTAGCTGCCCATTCAGAGCCAGCTCTTCAGCGCTTGACGTCCTGCTTTGCGGAAACTGCCAAAATGTTTGGCCTGGAAGTCAGCCTGAAGAAAACTGAGGTCCTCCATCAGCCAGCTCCCCACCATGACTACCAGCCCCCCCACATCTCCATCGGGCACACAAAACTCAAAACGGTCAACCAGTTTACCTATCTCGGCTGCACCATTTCATCAGATGCAAGGATCGACAATGAGATAGACAACAGACTTGCCAAGGCAAATAGCGCCTTTGGAAGACTACACAAAAGAGTCTGGAAAAACAACCAACTGAAAAACCTCACAAAGATAAGCGTATACAGAGCCGTTGTCATACCCACTCCTGTTCGGCTCCGAATCATGGGTCCTCTACCGGCATCACCTACGGCTCCTAGAACGCTTCCACCAGCGTTGTCTCCGCTCCATCCTCAACATCCATTGGAGCGCTTTCACCCCTAACGTCGAAGTACTCGAGATGGCAGAGGTCGACAGCATCGAGTCCACGCTGCTGAAGATCCAGCTGCGCTGGATGGGTCACGTCTCCAGAATGGAGGACCATCGCCTTCCCAAGATCGTGTTATATGGCGAGCTCTCCACTGGCCACCGTGACAGAGGTGCACCAAAGAAAAGGTACAAGGACTGCCTAAAGAAATCTCTTGGTGCCTGCCACATTGACGGTTTGATATCGCCTCAAACCGTGCATCTTGGCGCCTCACAGTTTGGCGGGCAGCAACCTCCTTCGAAGAAGAGCCCACCTCACTGACAAAAGGCTAAGGAGGAAAAACCCAACACCCAACCCCAACCAACCAATTTTCCCCTGCAGCCGCTGCAACCGTGTCTGCCTGTCCCGCATTGGACTTGTCAGCCACAAACGAGCCTGCAGCTGACGTGGACTTTTACCCCCTCCATAAATCTTCGTCCGCGAAGCCAAGCCAAAGAAAAAAGATTGGAGGTATATTGCCTTTCTCTTTTACCATCTGCACAATCTCTCACCTAAACCTCAGTCACCAACATCGCACAAAAATCACCTTCATCCTTCAAGTGGGATGAATTTTCCAGAGAAGAATGAAGTGCAGTGCATAGTCATGCTTAACAGAGAGCAAGGGAGTTGTTCCAGGGAGGTTACAAAGCATTAAAAATGAAAGCAGCAACAAAGCCTGAAGACTTTTGTGCCAGATCCAACATTCAGCTGGATCATGGCTGATCTTCTCTACCTGTGTCACTTTGCTGCAAGTGTGTGTGTGTGTGTGTGTGTGTGTGTGTGTGTGTGTGTGTGTGTGTGTGGGTGTGGGTGTGGGTGGGTGGGTGGGTGGGTGGGTGGGTGGAGGGGGGGCAAAACTTGAAAGCTCACAAAATTGATAGCAAACTTCACATGGTCAGGAAACTGACTATGCAGCAGGATTAGGGACGATGAATAATTTCACAAATTATCAGATACATCTGTTGATTTACTGCAAAAATTTTCTTTGGTGCTTCAACTGTTCATCATTTTCATAAGCAGATATAGGTGAAGAGGATACATTTATCAGTGGGTCAGAAGTGCAGGGACAGGCATCTAATGGAAACAATACTTACAAAGCAATTGGATCCTTGACTTCCTAACAGACCGCAGTGAAGGTGAAAAGCAACATCTCCTCCACGATCACTCAACACCAGCACTCCTCAAATGTACACTCAGTCCACTAGTACATTTCCTCCACACCTATGACTGAATGAACAGCAAAATACTGTTCCACTCCAACTTCAAATTTGCTGACCTCACCACAGCAGGTGGCCAAGTTGCAAAGGACAAGACAGAATACAGGAAGGTGATACAAAGTCCGGTGGCATGGTGCTAAAATAACAACCTCACGCTCAACATCAATAACACAAAGGAAATTTTTTATCGACTTCAAGAGAGAGGTCAGAGTCCTCACCATGAATTGTGCTGAAGTCAGAAATGTAGTTCTTACGTTTAAATGACCTGACAAGAACATTGATGTGACAATTAGGAAAGATCACCAACGCCTATTTCCTGAGAATAGTTGGGAAGTTGAGCATGCCCAATTGTCCTTCAACAACTTCAAAGTGTGCACCATTGAAAGCATGATCAGAAGAAGCTACAGAATGTGGTGAATACAGCTCAGAAAACAATGCAAACTTCTCTCCCCCTCCGAATATTCAATCTGTATCTCTATCAACACACAGAAGACCCAGTATACACCAGACACACTCTCTTTTCCCTCCTCCCTTCAGGAAGAAGGCTGAAGAGTTTGAAAGCACACACCATGGGGCTCAAGGACAGTTTTTTTGCCATCAGGCATCTGAATGAACACCATAACTGTGCTATTCATGGTGCCCTCAGGGGCGCTACATTGATCTTCTTTTATTGCAATCCAATACTCTGTAATTGTCCTTTTAACTCAGGTGCATGAATGCTAGAGACAATCAGTTAGTGTACTCGCAGTTCTTGGTATTCACTGTTATTGGTATTTCGTGACAAATAAACTTAAAAACAATGATTTATGCATGAAACAAACTTTGAAGCACAAGGAAGGAACAAAAGTTAGTTAGTCATTGATAAAAAAAATCTCCCCTCCTCAGATTTATTGTCAGAGTACATACATGACATCACATACAACCCTGAGATTCTTTTTCATGCGGCGAGGCAGAATTACCACTTATTGGTAGTCCAAAAAATAAACTGTACACAGAACATACATGTAAACAAATAGATTGTAAACAGATAACGAATGTAAACAAATTGACTGTGCCATACAGAAAATTTTAAAAAATCAATAAAGTACACAGTAAGAGTCCTTAAATAAGTCTCTGATTGAGTCTGTCATTGAGGAGTCTGATGTTGGAGGGGTAGCAGCTGTTCCTGAACTTGATGGTGTGAGTCTTGTGGCACCTGTACCTCTTTGTTGATGGCAGCAGTGAGAACAGAGCATATGCTGCGTGGTGTGGATCCTTGATGATTGATGCTGCTCTCCAATGGCAGCATTCTTTGTAGAAAGTTTCTTAATAGTGGGGACGTTTTTTCTTGTGATGTCCTAGGCTGTATCCACTACCTTTTGGAGGGCTTTCCGCTCAGGGGTATTGGTATCCCCATACCAGATAATATTGCAGCTGGTCAGCACACTTTCCACCACACATCTGTAGAAATGGGGTTCTGATGTTTTACCAAACCTCCGCAAACTCCTAAGTAAGTAGAGACACTGACGTGCTTTCTTCATTATGCCATTGGTGCTTTGGGACCAGGAAAGATCCTCTGAGATAGTGACTCCCAAGAACTTAAATTTGCTCACCCTCTCCACCTCTGATCTCTAATGATCACTGGATTGTAAACCTCTGGTTTTCCTTTCCTGAAGTCAACAATCAGCTCCTTAGTTTTGGTGACATTAGTGCAAGGTTGTTGTTGGTGCACCATTCAGCCAAGTTTTCAAACTCCCTCCTGTATGCTGATTCGTCACCTTTCTTTATACAATCCACTACAGTGCTATTGTCAGCAAATTTGTAGATGGAGTTATTGCCATATCGAGACACATAACTATGGGTGCAAAGTGAGTAGAGCAGGGTAGCTAAGAACACAGCCTGGTGGTACTCCAGAACTGATGGAGATTGTGGAGGAGATGTTCTTATCAATCCCCACTGATTGTGGTCTGGAAATAAGGAAATAAAGGATCCAATTACATAATGGTGTGTTGAGTTCCAGGTCTTGGAGCTTTGTAATGGGGGATTTAGACCAGCTTATGCAAGAAGGGATGCAGTTTGAATAGGAAGATATAATCTAATTTACACCATGAGGCCCAGGATGCATATGAATTAGTAGACACATCTAAATTACACCATGAGGCCCAGAGATGCAGTTGTCTTTTGTTGGTCGCAGACTTGTCAGGAGACCTTGAAGATAATTAAATCATTTATTCAAAGAGATAAGCTATAAATAAACAATTTTTTGGGTAATATAAGCCACGGTCCCACTGCTGAAGTAGAGACTCTCTGAGGGGTGGAAACGTCTCTCAGCAAGAAGAAGAACTTCTAGAGTCCAGCTAACGTCCCGGTCGGGGGAGGTGGAGAAGCTGCTACCGGCACCCCGACAACCTACTACAAGTGTGTGGTCATTGCCTCGCTTCGGCAGTTGGGACCAGTCCAGGCGTTGATAAGTATAATTGGGAGGGGCTTGCATATTGTAGTTTGAAATCAGCTTTTGAATTTGTAATAAACATTTGTATAAACTGAACTGCTCTTGGTGTGGGTGTTTATTTTCTTTCGGTAGCTCAAACACTGTGACCAAACTAAAACGAACAAAGTGAGAGGTACAAGTTTACCCAGGACAATGCTTGCTGATCAATTTTTAAGGGATGATGGTGTTAAATGCCGAACTGTAGTCGATAAAAAGCATCTTGATGAACTAATCTTTACTGTCCAGGTGTTCAAGGGCTTTGAGTAGAGCCAGTGAGATGGCATCTGATGTAGACAGACCTGTTGCTACAATATCCATGTCACCGCTCAGACAGGAGCTGATATATTTCAACACCAGCCTTTCAAAACATTTTTTCCATTGTTAATGTAAGTGCTACTGGCCAATAGTCATTAAACCTGGTTATTAAACTCTTCTTGCCCACCAGTATGATTGATGCTGTTTGAATTAGGTGGGAACCACACTTTGCTGGAGTGAGATATTGATGGTACCATGAATACATTGGTAAGTTGGTCAGCACAAATTTCTAATACTCAGCTAGCACTCTGTCCAGACCGGATGCTTTCCTTGGATGCACTCTCCTGAAGGCAGCACGCACTTCATCCTCAGTTGCAGAAAGGATGGAATCATCTGAGGACATGGAGGTTCTTCACTGTTACTGTCATCAGATCAGGCGGAGAAGGCATTGATTTCCTCTGGGAACGAAGCTTTGCTGTCTGCTACTTCACCAGATTTGGTTTTGTAGCAAGTTAAGGCATTTAGGCCCTGCCAAAGCTGTCGGGTGTCCCTTGTTGTTTCCATTTTCACTTTGTCTGGGAGATAGCTTTTCACAGGTCATACATGCTTCTTCTGTATTGTTCTGAACCTTCGGACTTAAATGCCTATTATCTGGCTCTCAGCAAGTTCGTGATATCATTGTTCATCCAGGAATTCTGGTTGGGGAAAACCCTGAACGATTTGGTGGGGACACACTCATCCACAGCTGTATTGATAAAGTCTGTGTCAGCCCTGGTGTAATCATTCAGATCCTCAGCTGAGTTCTTGAACACCACCCAATTCGAGGAAGCCCTTTAACTGTTCTTCAGCCTCCTGTGACTACCTTCTAGCTGTCCTGATATCCAGACCCTATCTTTTTAAGTTCCATCTCAGGTCTCTCTCTCTCTCTCTCTCTCTCTCTCTCTCTCTCTCTCACCTGTCCATCACCCTTCCTCTAGCTCTCCACCCGCTTCCATTCACCTATCAGAGAGCTGTCCTCTTTCCTCTCCTCCTATCGCTTTTCCTCTTCTTCATCCTTCCATCTGCATCCACCTGTTACTTGTTAGCCTGTATTCCTCCCCTCTCCCCACCCTCTATCTTTTTATATTTGGCACTCTGCCTAATTATCAGCACTCCTATGCAATTGAGCAGGCCCAAATTGTTGGCTGCCCCTCGCTTCCTATCAATACTGCATGATCTACTGGGTTTCTCTGGCACTTATGTATACTGCACGTAAAATATTAGATATCAGTGGTCGAAAAAAGCATGAGGCATGGTCGAGGTAACACATCATAGAGATAATTAAATGTGAAAATAATTGTGTCTTTTGAACATAAAAAGTAGAAAACAATGGAAAGGGAGGGTTCAATTTTCCTGTTCAATCACGAGAAACACCACAATTTGGGAAAACATAAATTGAGCTTAAAACTTGTTTGACAACAAGCAAAAAAGGCACTATAATTCTTAAATTTGGCTTAAATTGAATTTTACATTTTTCTGGATAGCCAAAGATCAATCAGGAAATTCTATTCAATTTTTGGCAGTTTCTTTTTCCCTCTCTGGCCCTCTTTTCCCCGCAAGTCCCTCACATGACATCAATAGTAAGATGACCAACTTCACTTACCTACTCTGACGACCTATGGTTTTTTATTAAATTATGGCTCCACGTTGCTAAGATCAAATCCTTCAAAATCATACCAATGAAAAATCAACGCAAACCATACCCTTCATCTGAGACCTCCGATGACCTTGAATGAACCTTGCATGTGTCTGGACTGTTTTGCTTGTGAAGGATTGATGACAATGGTGAGACCATATTTAACATCACTCTCTAATTGCTCTCAAGGGGATTGTATTTTACAGCATTACTTGATGGCCAATATCAATATTTACTCTAGCAACATTAACAGAAATATATTTCTAGATGAGGTAGCTCAAAATTAGGAGAACCTGCAAGTGATGCATTCCACTTTTGTTCTTTTGGAAGCCTTGATGAGTAACTGTGGTGCATTTTGTTGAGAGTTCACACTCCACCATTGGGACACTGTGTCTGTTGCTGGTTCCTGCTTCGATGAGATGATTACAATGTCATCTGTTTTGTTCTCAATTATCTTTAGCTTCCTGACAACAGCTGTTATCAAAATAAATGGATGCATTATGTTCCATGAATAAGGTAGGAAGTATTGGTGAACAGAAAGCATGGGGATATGTCAGGTCATTACAAGCATCTGACGTGATCTTGTAATCATAATATTTGCAATGAGAGACCATGTAAGATTTTACAGCCAATCGCCGCCGCTCTTAAATCTTTACAATGGGGGACTTTTTCATGATTTTAGACAACAATGAGATATTATCAGACAATTGTTCAAGGTTGTACTGCATAACATGCAAGTGGCACAGTCATCACAAAGCCAGAGTTCATCTGGTCTTAGTGCATGTGAACATGGACTACAGAGGACTTGAAATTAGAAATAAACTGAGGAACCTACACTGTAACAGCCTGGGGCGCAGATGATTAGACCCTGTTATTTCCACCTTTTTTGATATTAAGAATCCAGTAAGCGGAGACTTCCTCTATTTCCATTGTGGCATCCAGGAAGAGGGAGATGTCTACAAGTTACAGCCTTTTTTTGCAGAAAAACTATTACAGAATACTTCTGCACAATGGGGTGGAAATTAGACCCCCTCTTCCACAAAGGACAATTGATACAAAGTCAATAGTTAATTCAAGATCAGAAATTTATAGCATTTCGCTACCGTGGAGTTGAAAGAAATTGAATAAATATGAATATATTCAGTCAGGTAATTGATCAACCAAGACATCATTGCTAAATTGCTTACATGCTTATGTGATGGTTAAAAGACACCTTGTTACATTTCAAGCTTGTATTTGCAAATTGAGAGACAATTCCAAAAAATGCCAAATGAACCAAAACACAATTTAATTATTGTAAAATAGTACTGCAACTAACATTTCAAAAATCAGAATAAATTAGTAAAATTTTAATAAGTTTCAAGCATTGGCTCAGCTGGTATTAAATGTATTCACAGGAATAACATTTACTTTCGACTTTGGCATAATCTGTCAGCCTTAAAGCTTGAACATCAGGAAATTACTCAGATAGCATTCTGAGCAATCTGTCATCATGCCAACACATCTGTTCAACGTTTTGAATCTCTAACCATGAAGATAAGTGACAGCTACAAGTGTGTCCTTGTACTCATAAGCAAACATAACACTTCCACTTTTTTTTAATGTTTTCCATCAGGGTAAAATTAGATACATTTAGTCCCTTAATTATTCAGTAATAAAAGTACAAAATAGTTCTGGTAAGCCAGCACAGAAGTTAATTAATCAAGTGATGTAATTTGCAAGGCAATTGCACTTACAGGGGTGGCAATAGCATCTGTGGCTTTCAAACCAATCAAGTGTTATAATTCATTCAGAAAATGTTATTTGTTAATCATTTCATTTTTTTTCCTGGACTGCATAAAAACATTCCAGGTTCAAGAACTAAAGATAATGACACACACAAAAAAAACAATGAATTAAAGGCAAATTAGGTGAAAATGCACATACCTATATCTAACGAACGGGACTCCAACAATAATAACAATCTGCCATATTGAAGACATCAAGCATTCTGCTTTACCTTTTCAGTAGCAATAGGTTACTTTCAGTTTCCGTGCCACAAATGCACATCCATTTTCACATAATGTACAGACAGTCCCAGGATTGAAAATGCCCACATTAAGAACAACTCATACATTACTGGAAATTACTGAAACTTGGCTGGAGGAAGGACAAAATTGGCCGATACAGATATCTGCATTTAGGTGTTTTAAAAATAGGGTGGGAGGTAGAAATGGGGGTGGGGTGGGGGGAAGTAGCATTACTGGTCAGCGATAGCATCATGGCTATAGAAAGGGAAGATGCTACAGAGGGAGTGTCCACTGAGTTGGAGTAAGTGGAAGTCAGAAATAGGAAGGGAGTTACCAGTGTGCTGGGATTAGTCCAATAGGTCCCTAAATAGTTCTCGGAAAACCAAGAAGCAGATAAGCAGGCAGATTTTGGAATGGTGCAGGAAATACAGGGTTGTAGATATGGGTGATTTAAAATTCCCTAATATTGACTGGCACCTACTGACTGCAAAAGAGATAGATAGGGCTGAATTTGTCAGGTGTGTACAAGAAAGATTCCTGACACAGTATGTGGACCGGCTGATGAGAGGAGAGGCCATACTGAATCTGGTTCTGGGGAATGAGCCTGATCAGGTGGCGGACCTCTCAGTAGGGGAGCAGTTTGGTGAGAGTGACCACAACTCCCCGAGTTCAACATAGCTATGGAAAAGGATATAATCAGTCAAACTGGGAGCACGCTTAACTGGGGAAGGGCTAATTATGAAGGGATGAGGCAGGAACTAGCAAGAATACATTGGAAACATGTTTAAGGGTAAAAGCACAGAAGTAATGTGGAGGAAATTTAGGGTCCACTTGAGCAGGGTTCAAGATAGGTTTGTCCCACTGGAAAAAGGTAGGAAAAGGAAACTGTGGCTGACAAAACTGGTCAGGCATTTAGTCAAATGGAAGGAGGAAGAATACATTAGATATAGGTAGCAGGAAAGAGGAAAGGCTCATGAGAAGTTTATGGTACCCAGGAAGAAGCTTAAGAAAGGACTTAGGAGAGCTCAAAGGGGGCATGAGAAGGCCTTGGCATGTAGGATTAAGGAGAACCCCAAGGCATTCTATGTGCATGTGAAGAACAGAAAGATGACGAGAATGAAGGTGGGATCACTAAAGGATAAAGAAGGCTTCATGTGTCTGGAGGTGGACAGGATTGGGAAGGTCCTAAATGAATACTTTGCATCAGTATTCAGAAGAGAAAAGGACCTTGATCACAGTGAGGTCAAAATTAAATGGACCTGTGTGCTGGACAATCTGGAGATTAAGGAAGCGGAAGTGTTGGATCTTCTTATACACATCAAGATTGATAAGTCCCCAGGGGCCAGACGCAATATTCCTCAGGTGGCTGTGGGAAGTGAGAGACGAGATAGCTAGGGCAGTAGCTATGATCTGTGAATTCTCTTTGGCCGCAGGGGAAGTGCCAGAGGATAGGAGAATGGCAAATGCAGCCCCCTTGTTTAAAAGGTAATAGGGAAAATCCTGAAAATTATCGACCAGAGCCTTACATCAGCGGCAAGTTAACTAATGGTGAGAATTTTTAAGAATAGGATCTACGAGCATTTGGAGAAGTACAGTCTACTCTATCCTTGAAGGTCATGCCCCACAAGTCTAATTGAGTTTTTTTGAGGAGGTAACAAAAGAAATTGACAAGGGTAGGGTGGTAGATGTGGTCAATGTGGATTTTATTTTTAGCAAGGGATTTGACAAGGTTCTCCATGAAAGACTCATTCAGAAAATTATGAGGACTGGGATCCATGGAGCCTTGGCTCTGTGAATAAAAAAAATTGGCTTGCAGTGTAAAAGCAGAGTAGTAGTGGAAGGTTAAGTATTCTGCCTTGAGGTCAGTGACTAGTGGAGTGCCGCAAGGATCTGTTCTGGGACCCCTGCTCTTTATGATTTTTATAAATGACCTGGATGAAGAAGCAGGTGGATGGGTCGCAAGTTTGTGGATGATACAAAGGGTGGAAGAGTTGTGGATGGAGCTGAAGGCTGTTAAAGGTGACAAGATGATTATAGATAGGATGCAGAGTGGGCAGAAAAATGACAGATGGATTTCTGGATAAGTGTGAGGTATTGCAGTTTTGAAGGTCTAACCAGAAGGCCGAATGCAGGGTTAATGGTCCGTTACTTAAGAGTGTGGATGAACAGAGGGACCTTGGGGACTAAATCCATATATTCCTCAAGGTCACCACATAGGTGATGAGATAGTTAAGAAGGCCTATGAGATGCTGGGCTTGATTAATAGGAGGATTGAATTCAGGAGTAGAGAGGTCATGTTACAACTCTACAAGTCTTTGGTAAGACCACACTTAAGTGTATTGTGTTCAGTTCTGGTCATCTCATTATAGGAAGAATGTGAAAGCGGTGGAGAGAGTGCAGAGAAGATTTACCAGGATATTGCCTGGATTGGAAAACAAGTCTTGAGGCAAGGTTAGTAGAGCTGGAACTTTTCACTTTGGAGCATAGAAGGATGAGAGGAGATTTGATAGAGGTCAACAAGATAATGAGACACATAGATAGGGTGAACAGTCAGCACCTGCTTCCAAGTACAGGATCAGCAAACACCAGAGGACACATGTACAAAGTTAAGGAAGGGAAGGTTTTTTTTAAACACAGAGTTGTGGTGCCTCGAATGCCTTGCTGTGGATAGTGGTGGAGGCTGAAACATTAGGGGCATTTAAGAGGCTCTTAGACACATGGATGAAATAAAAATAGAAGGTTACAGGGTAGAGAGGGTCTAGTACTTTTTTTAAAGGGATATATGGGTTGGCACAATATCAAGGGCCGAAGGGCTTGTACTGCACTGTATTGTTCTATGTTACTGCCAAGAAGCTGGCCAATAGTAGAATGCCGTGAACTTCTAGTTTGAGCGTGGTTATGCTGTAGGATATTCTCACGTGACGCTGTCATCACCCAGCAGGGAGGAAGGGTGTGAGCGGGGTGGGGTTGGCAAAGGAGTCGGGACCGGGTGCAGATCGGGAGGAGCAAGAGGGCCGTGGTTCAGAGGCATTGCCATCGCCCAGCATCACGAGAGAGTAGCCATCTCCCCATTACCTTCTCCTGTGAGTGTTAACACGATCTTATAACTGTATGTAGTTATTCTTAATATTATATACTGTATTATTATGTTTAAGACATTTTAGTGTATTGGGAAGTGGTTTTATGCATAAAAAGGTAATATATTCTATTTATGAAGATAAACATTTGACTAATTGACGTTAAATAAGGACCAACTTAAATACAAATCTGAATTAAAGACAGACCTAGATAACAGAATTCATTCTTAACTAGGGGACTGCCTACACTTCAGACAAAAGTTGTGAAACACAAGACCATGCAATGGCATGAACATGGAAGGCCAGGTCCATTACATTTATCCATTTGATTTTTCACACAAAAACCAGTTCACTGTTCCAGGAAGTGCACATGAACGTTTGTTTTACTGCTCAGTTACACCTAGTTAATACCCTCTTCCAATGAGCTCTGATCAATCAATCAATCAATCAACTTTTAACAAATGACACAAGAAATCCTTGCGGTGGATTTCACAAAACTGGATGATGTTTAGAACAGAGGGTTTTTTTTAAATAATCAGTTCATGGAACTTATGAAAAATACCACTGAAAATATTTTAATTTCAATTCAACAACACTCAGTCTAATTCTGGGCAACAATTTCCCTGATTAAAAAGACATTTTGCTGATATTATCTGGTACGCTGAATAAAGAGAGAACTCCAATTTGAGTCCAACATCTCTGTCATTGACCCAGACACTAAAGAATTCAGCAGCAAGAAATGCACGAGCCAAATTCTTGGATAAACTCATGACCAATTATGGATAAGCCAGCAGATTTTTCAAGGAGACAAAAATCAGAAAAATACAACAGACTCAAGGGCCAACTTCCCATTGTGAATGCATTAGCGTTGACCTTCCAAAATCCCCAATACTCTGAACAATTCTATCAGGCAGAAAGGCACATCACATTTTGAACAGGTGCCCCAAGCAAATTAAAGTTACTTTTCTAAAGATATAAATAGTTGAGTTAATTTGTGCAAACCAGGAGATTCTGTACATTTGTTTTTTTGTTAAAGCATTTAAAGGTTGTTATATAATGTTTCAGAGGCCTAAGGACAATACAGTTATCAATAGCACAAATCAAGTTTCAAAGTTTAAATTTGCTGTCACATACACAAGTACTCCTGCACAAAACACACAACACAAGGAGGAACAAAAAGGGTTTATTTTTCACAAAATCACCAATACAATGAGAAGGATTGTTCTGCTAGCAGACTACAGATTATCTAAAGCCCTTTTTACCCAGAGATCCTGCAATACTGCCATAAAGAAGACCAATCATTAAGCCGGCTTTGCTTGTTTTCACTGAACCAAATAACACTGGCAAGACCCTGCTCAGTGTATCATTTTACATAGCATGCTAGCATTCTGGAATCAAAAGAGATGTGATGTCCAACACAACAGTCAGTCACAACCCTTTCCCATCCTGCTGGCTCGCCCTTTTTTTTTTACACAGACGTCAATTTGGACTACAATGACCCCTCCACCCCCATTCTGTATTCGTAGCTTTTACACAGAAGGCATGGCGCAATAAAGGCACAATATTCCTGCCTTGAAGTGGCCGTGTTAAAGGGGCTTAACATTCATTTTCAGATGCTTGAAGAACACCACTACAGAGGATAGGATTGCAACAAAAAAGATCAATTAGCAGAATCAAGGGGAGGATGATAGCACTGTAAAAGGGTTTATTCAGGCAGCCGATGGCTCCGGGCAAGAAACTGTCCACAAGCCTGTAGATGCGTCCTTTCACACTCTTAATCCTTCTCTCAGATGGAAGAAGGAGAAGTGAATGTGATAGGGGTGTGATGGGCCTTTCAATACTCTGGATGCCTGTACTAGGCTGTGGTAGAGTCCATCAAAGGAGGAAATGTTCTTCCCATCTTGAGCAAGCAGTTCTCATACCACACTGTGATACATCCAAAAAATATAACTGAATACTTTTCATAGTGCGCATATAGAGATTGTTCGGGGACAAATGGAACATGCCAAACTTCCTCAATCTCTGAAGAAATTAGAGACAATTGTGCACTTCCTCGACCATCGTATTAACATACTCTGGTTGTTGGAGATATTTATTCAGAAGAACTTTACTAACAATATAAAAGAGAAAAAAAAAATATCCATAGTTCAATAGTGGGAATAATAAACAGATCAATTTCAGGTGGGAAAGATGTTAATGCTCAGTAATAAAAAACAGTCCAAGATGATCAGCTATTTTAAATTTATGTTCATGGTTCACAAAAAGAGATACATATTTGCTGATAAATTTAAATCTAGATGTGAAATCAAGATGATATTCTGCAAAGGAACATCAGAATTCAGTCAGAAAGTAGGTGTGATACAAAAAAATGTGGCCAAAAGAAGAGAAAGATTAATTTTATTCAATAGTGAAAAAACTAGAAAAGTTGGAGTGAGGTGAAATTTCCTGCTATTTCAGGAAATACACAATTATGATTTTTACACAGAAATAAAGGAAAATTTCATTAACAAATTCCATACCTATCTCCGGAGTGGCTGTTTACACAGGAAGGACTTTTACACTTCCTTCCTGTGTGGCGGAGTTTGTTGGAGGGTGAACATCGGTGGACATCGTCACCACGTGAACATCATAATTGATGTTACTATTCTGCAACCAAAAGGTGCAGGTCAATTTCTTCCTCAGCACGGACGAAGAGGAGGTCTTGGGCTTCAGAGGCAGTCCAGTGCTTTGACATGGTGGTCGTCTGCTGCATGCAAGTCAAGTGTGTCCTTGGAATGCTGCAGATTTAAAAGTCCGGCGTTGCCGTCACAAGCTGAACGCATCATCGCGCATCACCAGCATTATATGCAATCACCCAATTTCTTGCAGAGTGTTGCGGCCAATTTAGACTGCAGCAGCACCATAAAAATGTATAGGGGTCTTGGTGGAAAATAACAGGATGGAATTTAGCAAATACATTCCGTCACGACATTTTTACACTGCCAGCAGACCAGAAAATTCGCGTAAATTTTCTGCTTCTCAGTGGCTGTGTAAAAGTGCCTATTGTAAATACGCAGGTGAAAGGCAAAAATTATGTTGATGGCACCAATAAGGCTCGAGTTACTGAAGTCTAACTGGGAACAAATTTGGAGTGCTGTTTGCACTTCTGCCTCCAAAACGAAGGACAGATACAATATAGATCATGACTTATATTCTTGGAACAAGAGAATGATTAAGATTCCCCAGTTCTTACAAAACTCAGAAACATGAGAGATAACCTCATTGAGATATCCAAGCAGTGTGCTGCAGAGTCAGTTTTACAGACCCAAGTGCCAGTCATTCTGGGTGAGGTTTCTAAATGCTTTCTTTTCAATTCTTTACATCAGAAATCAGTGGGTTCTTATGTATTTATTCATGGCTAAAATTACTCAACTTCAGAAAACTATGAGCATCAGAGACTATAGGATCAGTTGAGAAAGTGGGCTTGAGGCCAAGGATCAACCATAGCTGGGGGCGTGGTCATGCTGGGTAGCTGAGCAGACATGCTTCTCCGAGCTCTCCCAGAAAAGTTACTAAAAGATGACCAGAGTGGTTTTGATAGAATTTTTTGGACTGGAAAAAGTGTGGATATACCTTCTGAAGAAAACTGTCAAAGGATGACTGGAAGATCGCACAGAAAAAAAAAACAAAATCAACAATGGAAAAAGCTCCAGCTTCGCCAGTGGGCAGTGTGGGTGGAGAGGCCTCATCTTCCCAACGTACTCTGTTGAAACTCTGTTGCAAGAATTCAGAGGTCTGGGACAACGTTTCACAAATGTGTAGAATGCTATTAAAGAGCTCACAACTTCAGTAAAAGAGGTGAGTGAAGTCATTAGCGATTTAAATAAAAGAATGGATAATGACAAATTGAAGAATTCCAAAAGCAAGCCGAAAAATGGGCAACAGATAGCAACTTCTTCTGGACAAACTGGATCACACAGAGAACTTCAGTCAGAGGGACAATGTGAGAATACTCAGACTGAGAAAATGTGCAGAAGGCAGAGATGGTGTAAAATTCTTCAAGACAGATTCCTCAAGTCCTTCGCACCGAAAAACACAGCGAAAGAGTCCATATTGAACACTTTGACCAAGGATAATGGGTGAAGCCTGCCCTTGACCCGTTTTGGTGAGATTGGTGAGCTTCAAGAATAGAGAGATGATTCTGAGAATTGCTTATGAAAATAGACAGAATTCTCGTTTAGCGATAAAGTGGGACAAGTTTTTTCAGGACTTCAGCAATGTGGTAATTCAGAAAAGAGAAACAGTATAAATATAGAATAATGTAAAATAAGAAAATTCAATACAATACTTTGCAAACATATAGAGTAGAGAAGACAATATTAAACAAAAAACAGAAATACAATGAATTCGGAGAAAGGGTACATAAAGTACTGGCAGTGGCAAGTGAAGGCTGAAGAATCAGCAAGAGCCATAAATGCTATACAGAAGGAAAACTATACAGTTGGAAAACGATACAGTTACATATAAGCTGAAAAAGATAAATTAAATATTTAAACAATATAAAAAAATTATACAAATCTGACTGGCTGGGAGACAAGGCTGAAATAGAGAAATTCCTGGATGATGTGGGACTCACAAAGTTGAATGATGAGGACAGACAGGAATTAGATTTACATTTTACTAGGGAGGAAATTGAAAACGCATTAGGAACTCTTCAGCTAACAAAGCTCCGGGCGAGGATGGATTACCAACTGTGTTTTATAAAAATTTCAAGATATACTAATGCCTTTATATATGGGTATAACAGAGCAAGCAGTAGAAACCCAGACACTATCAGATTCCTTCTCAACGGCAGTAATTACTGCACTGCCAAAAAAAACTCTCTAAAAAATTTCTTCTTACTGACCAGTCTCTTTTAAATGCAGACTACAAAATAATAGCAAAAGCACAGACGAACAGGCTGAGATAGTATTTACCTAAATTAATACATACAGATCAAGTGGGATTTGTTAAGGGTAGATAAGTGTCAAATAACTTGGCATGATTATTTAACATAATACATTTAGCTCAATCAAGGAAGGACCCCAATATAATAGTATCACTAGATGCAGAAAAAGCACTTGGCCTTTTTTGTTTCAAACATTGGAAAAGTTAGGTAAAAGACAAGGATTTATTAATTGGATCAGGGCATTATATCAAAAACACAATAGTCAAACATCAGGAATGTTCCTGTTGAGCCGATCAAGTAGGCAAGGCTACCCCCTCTCTCCGGCATTATTTGTTATGTCAATAGAACCTCCAGCAGAAAGGATTAGGGGCAATCCTGAAATTAAAGGCTTGAAGGTCGGACAAGTCCAACGCAAAATTAGTTTGTTTGCCGATGATAGATTGTTATCTATGTCTGAACCCAAAAGGTCAATGGAAAAACTGCAGGAAATTTTAACAAAATATGGAAGAGTAACAACTTGAATAACTTGAAAAGCTGAATTGCTCCCCTCTGCTAGCAAAAATAGAAAAAGACTTACATTACAGAAATGGAAGGAGCTGCCCCTAATGTTAATTGGGAAAGTTAATTGTATTATAATAAAGATTATGCCAAAGATTCAATATTTCTTCTAGTCAATACCAATATATTAAGAGTCCAGAGGATCCATAAACCCAGCAGCAATAGATATTGATGAAGACAAATGGTTACTTAAACAAATGTTGCTTTTAATTATCTTTAAACTTTAACTTATTACTATTAACTTAACTAATCTAACTTAATCCCTTTCTAATTCTTCGTGCACAGGCATGTAATGTGTGTGTAAGTTCAGAAAAGTTCTTTGTTTCACAGTCCAATCTCACCTCTCATTCGTCCAAGTTTACTGGTTTCAGGCAATTCTTCAACTGTGCACAGAATTTATGAAGTTCACCAGGCTTTGGTGCTTGAAAGGTAAATGGTTACTGCTCAGGAAGGATCTTGTTGGTTTTCAGAGAGAGCTTTGTTGTTTGCTGGACACCCACAACTGAATCTTTGTAACCAGCCACTTCAGTGTCTTGCCCAAGAAACACGAGGCAGCCAGTCCCCTCCTCTTGTATGAACCACAAACCCGTCTTCCAAATGGGGTTTTCCACAAGCTTGCCAGCTTGTCCTGTTCCAGTCCCAACTGCTGCTGCAGACTGTAGCATTGCAGAACTGAATTCTCTCTGAGAAAAAGTCTGTTTTTCTCTCTCTGCTTGCAAAACCGCATGACCCTCTCAGAACAGCATGTTCCACTCCAGACAGCCTGCAGCTCTGACATGTTCTTTCATCTGTTGCCTTTTTGTAAACAACAATCATTTGTGAAGTCTCTTGGGCACACTCCAAAGCTTTTGCAAAGGCTCTTGGAGCCGGGCTGTCTAGTATTTTAATTAAGATCTGTTTTAAAATGTTTGTAGGTGACCTACACTAAAAAAAACCTGCCCCAATTTATTACCCAAAAACATATCTATAATCTGTCACAATATTTACCAAACGTTTTTTTTTAAATAATAAATGGTTTGGTAAGACAATATTTATGGAATAACAAAGTACCTAGAATAGCATTAGAAAAATAAACATGGGATTATAAATTAGAGGGATTGAGGCTCCCAGATTTAAAAAAAATAATAATCTGGCTTCACAATTGAGATTTTTGGCATTTTTCTTTGAAACTGATTCACCAAAATAGGTGAATTTGGCACTGTAGGAGATGGATGAAACATTGCTGAAAAATTTCATATCGAGATGGAATTGGAAATGAATTAAGAGAAAGACCTCAAACCCTATATTGATTCATTTGATAAAGATATTCATGACAATATAGGAAGGAAAATTGGAATATCTTTAAGATCTTCACTATGTAATAATCCGATGTTCCCTATGATAAAGATTTTAAATATATGGTCACAGAAAAGGATTTGCTACATTATTGACTGCTACAAAGATGGGGTTTTAATGACATTTGAACAAATGAAACAAATTTATGATGTTCCAAATGGTACTTTTCCTTGTTATTTACAACTAAGGGCATTTCTAAGAGAAGCTTGGGGGAAATGATACGACTCCCCCAGGAGTGAGTCAATTGGAGCGTACATTAGGTAGAATACCTAAATTTATTACCCAAATATATTATGCCCTGCAAATGGAAAGGAGGAAGTCTGGAATATATAGGTCGAGAGCAGGATGGGAAGCAGATCTGGCAGTGAACATATTGGAACAATCTTGGGCTGAATGGTGTAAAAATGGGGTAATCATCTTATAGAGTATCAAATATTGTTTACTAAGATTGCACTGGCGATAGTCAAGAAATGTGTGGCAGTCACATGGAAGTCAAATACACAGATCTCTTTGGCAAGATGGATATCAGCAATGGACAGTTATATCCCTGCGGAAAAGATCACTTATAATTTGCGAAACAAACATGATACATCCCTCAAGACCTGGCAACCGTATTTGAATTATATTGGTGCACAATATTGCTGTTAGAAATTTATGATCTTCCCTCAATTTTATACTTTTTTTTAGTAAAATAGACTAAGCTCCAGCTGTGGACAAAAGACCCTGTATCAGTTTATCCTGTTTAAGTTAAGGGGAAGGGGGTAGCAGGGGTGTGTGTGTGTGTGTGTGTGTGTGTGTGTGTGTGTGTGTGTGTGTGTGTGTGTGTGTGTGTGTGTGTGTGTGTGTGTGTGTGTGTTTGGAATTTTATATTTTATTTATTTGGTTGATTTCTGTTACAATATTTATCAAAATTTGTATTTTTAAGAAGGATTTTTATTTTGTATGTAAGAGGCATATAGACTATTTTACTGTATTTATGTAAAAGATGTATATTTGATATGTTTGAAAATCAAAATAAAATATTTAAAAAAAGGATCAACCATAACGTAACAAAGCATTAAGGGAGACGAAAGAGTCAAATGCCTTCCACCTGCTCCAATTTCACATGGTGGGGGTGGAGGTGGTGATGTACACCATTCCCATAAGTGACCTTGCTTTTATTAAATCTCAGCTCCACCCAAAATGCTTCCACATTTGGTTTTCTAATTTTAAGCATCCCCACTGTGTAATTAACAGGGACATTCCACCTTTTGTCATTTTCAATGCAGTTATTCTTAAATGTTCATGTCCAAATATCCTGCCCACATCCAACTAATAATATTTATTTTTATTTGCACTTTCAGCTAATTTCTTTTGTTTCAAATACTACATACATTTGAATAAAAAGCATTCAGTTACATATTTTAAATATTTTTATTCTTTCTAGCATTATCAGCTGACAGGTCTTACCCTTTCTACTTTTTATCTCTTCCTGCCAATCTATTTATCATTTTCCATATTAATATCTTTCTCTCTGGATTCATCTCTTTTTTCCAGACCCTCCTGGCCCATAAGCCCTGATGCTGCCCAAACACCCCGATGAACCTCCAACCCCCCATACACTTTGAAGGGTGCGAGTAAACAGGAGCGTCTGGAGGAAACCCACGCAGACTTTGCAGACTGTGGCGGATTCAAATCTGGGTCCTTGGCGCAGCCATCTCTATTTATTGATTTACCACATATTTAGAACTTTCATCTCTTGCTCCCAAGAGAAATACCAATCCCTTTCCGCGTTTCCCATCTAGCAGGCCAGAATGATCCCATCCGCTACCTCACGTTGGCAGTCATTTACAGCATCCTGGCAACATGTGAGAAATCTGGGTAAAGAAGCGGAATCTGTAGACACTGGGACAGCGGGTCATAGATGTTCTTTAGCCTCCCCCTCCCTTCTTGGGTGTTCTCCCTATCTTGGCATTCCTGGCAACAGGGCCAGACACAAAATATTGGCTGTCTGTTGCTCACTATGTATCTTGTGAATCCTGCTGAATTACTGAGAGAAATCCACAGCAAATGGGGAAAACCATCCCAAGGAGTGCATCCCACATTTTTAGGGAGGAATTAAATGCAGATCACTGGGGCTGAGAGACAACTGAAATACCTGCAGCACCAATGTGTCCCGGATGAAAGCCTTCCTGATAAAGGCAAGATTCAGATAATCCTTACAGATGGGGCCACTTGAGATACCTGCTTCATGGAGATTCAGCGCCGAAGGCCACCGCACCCAAGTAGAATTCACATCAGCTGATAAAGGGTCACAAAGGAATTGAGTGGGTCATTTTGGTGCAAATAGGGTTGACAGGAGACAAGAATCTAAACCCAAAAAGCAGAAAAAATGTCTGATGAAGCAGACAAAACCTGGCTTAACATTATAATTTGAGTGGAAATGTTGAAAATCTGATCCAGACCAGTCATAGTACACCAGGTGGTACAAGAATCAAAAGATACCATTATAATAATAGTGCATAGTGTTCACGTGAAAAAAAGGTACAGTTCAACAGTGCAAGGCATCATCTTGCACTACTTAGGGAAGATCCATTCAAAATTTTGATAAGAGCAAAACATCTGTCCTTAAAATCTGTCCTTGGTACAAAATGTCTGTATAAAGGTGGATGGCAAGGTTGGTGTAGTGGTTTGCACAATGCCTTTACAGCACCAGCAATTGGGACCAGTCTAGGGTTCAAATCCCCGTATCTGTGTGAGTTTTCTCTGGGGGCTCAGGTTTCCTCCCACTGTTCAAAACTTCCTGGGGATGTAGGTAATGGGGTGTAAATTGAGCGGCACTGACTCATGGGCCAAATTAGTCTGTTGCCATGCTGGATGTCTAATTTTTTTAATGAACTAATGCCAGTATCACAACAAATCCAGACTTGAATTGCTATATTCATTGAAAATTATTCATCAGTAAATAATCTTTAAACTAACATTAACTTTGATTAACACGAGGCATTTTGCTGCCAATTATTCTTCGGAACACACATTAATGCCAAAAAGTTCTGACATTTTCATTTTCCCCAAACTAATTTCTACGTGGCTCAGTAACCATGGTGATGTGTTGCACCACACTGCCTCATTCCAATTTACGAATTTAATCACTGGACTCTGCTGAGTCAGCACATTTGTGATTACATCTGGTTTCCATATCTCTGACTGCACAAAAAGGAAAATAAACCTTGCTGGCTGCTGCAAAGAGCTTCTGGGCTATCAATGGTGAACAACAGCAGGATCAGCAGTAATAACACCCAATAAATTAATCCAGCAGAGCCTAATTATCAAAAAAGGGAACCACATGGTGATGCATAATTCAATCTCTGGAAGTACAGGAAAAAAAGCCTCAAAAGTCACAATCAAAACTTTTAAAAATAAAATTGTATTACTGACCAAAATTTCTTCACCTGACCATATCCTCAATTCCTTTTCCATTCTCTTTTCCAAGTTTCATATTTTGGAGTTGGTGTTACTCGCTCTCCTCTGTCAGTTGAAGACTAAGCAGCTGCTTTTATTACCTACTCAGTCAAGAATATATTGATTGGTGATACCACCAAGTCATCAACATAAGTAAGGTCAAATTGAGCCTCTCAAATGATAATAATTATGTTTATTGTCATACATGCAAGTACAGTACAATGTAAATTTGCAACAAAACTTTTACTTGCTGCATTAAGGAAAGTTCCGAGCCAAAAAAAAACTCTGTAGAAAGAGAGAATAAATCTGAAAAAAATGTCCACAATTACAGTAGTGCAAGCAGTGTTTCAAAGGTGTGGACAAGTCTGTTTATGATACCATAGTAATTTCTACTTGGGATAATAAGGGGAGGTCCAAGAGTCTGATAACCACTGGAAATATCAAGGGTCAAAAATAGTTATGATGTTTTAATTCTGTTTGCAAATTAGGTTACCCTTTTTGACATGATTAGACCAAATCAAAAGAAAATGTTTTTATTAAATAAAATGTGAATGATTGACAAAACTCAAAATCCAAATTGCACCAATGAACATCTTCAATCTCCCAGTCTTTTGTTGGTCATTCCTTCCAGTTAATGTTCCAACTCCTTCCATTTACCCCAAACTTTTCTGAGAAATACTGATGTCAGCAGCAGTGCAAATTTCAACTAGTTTTTAGAAAACTGTCAAATATTATACAATTGGTGCTTGCAGCTTGCCAACCAAATTCAATTCGGCTCAACATTTGCATTAAATTTCTTGAAATGGACATCTGTGATTGGTCTCGGTATATAGTCACCAACCATATGGGAGCTGCATCAACATTCATAATGCATCAGTTGTGCATTTAATTCAATGACTTTCAGTGACATGCCCAAATTTTAAAACCATAGAATGATACAGAACACAAACTGGCCCTTCAGCCCTTCTAATCTGTACCAAATTGTATTCTGGTCCCATTGATCAGCACACACTCCATATCCCTCCCATCCAGGTTCATGTCCAAATTTTTGTTTATTAAAAATGAGCCTGCATTCACCACTTTAACTGGTAGCTCGTTCCACTCACCCACTATCTGTGTGAAGAAATTCTCCCAAATTTTCACCTTAAAACTTCTCCCTTGTCACCCCTAACCCATGTCCTTCAGCTTGTATCTCACCTACACTCCGTGGAAAATGCCTACTCTTGTTGGCCCTTGTAATTTTATACACCTCTATCAAATCTCTCCTTATTCTTCTTTGCCCCAGGGAATGAAGTTTTAACCTGTTTAACCTTTCCCTGAAACTCAATTTCTCAAGTCCCAGCAACATTCCAGTAAATGTCCTCTGCACTCTTTCAATCTTATTAGCACCTTTCCTGTAGTTAGGTATCGAAAACTGCACACAACACTCCAATTTTGGCCTCACCAATATTTTAAACACTTTACCATAACATTCCAACTCCAATGGTCAACACTTTGATTTATGACAATGTGCCAAAAGCTCTCTTTACGACCCTACCTACCTGCAACGTTATTTTCAGGGATTTATGTATCTGCATTCCCAGATCCCTCTGTTCCACCGCATTCCTTGATGCCCTAACAGCTATGATCTACCTTGGTTGTCCTTCCAAAGTGCAAAACCTCATATCTGTCTGCATTAAATTCAAAATCCCATATTTATCAAAATTCTTACTTGCTGCAGCCAAACAGGTACCAAACTATAATACTGTACGAAATTAATTGAATTCAATTAAAGAAACAATAAATACACAAGATAGAAATTATGCTCCTGTGATCATGAACAACTCAAGCTTGTCCAAGATTTAAATGACTTCTGACAAAATATAAATAATACAAAAACATCAGTACGGGTCAGATTTAGACAGAGTCAAATTAAAATTTTTCCTTCAGAGACTTTTAAAATTTTCTACTTCATGTAATTCCAGTTAAAAAAAAATCTCTAAACTCAGAGTTCCAAAATGATGGCATGGAAATCAAATTAAATACACGGAAGACAGGTTAGACAGGGAAGACTTTGATTATTCTCAGAAATTAAGCCTTGAATGAAAAATTAAATCCAAAAGTAAGGAAAACAAGTGCCAGAAAAAGCATAACAAGCTGGCTGGTAAAACAGAGAGTTTCACAGTGCAGACTGACAGATAACATATGTCAAAATGTCTTTGTGATGCACTCAGAAGATTTTCTGAATAGACTCATTTGAAAAAAATGACATTTTCATGTTTTTTTCTGGAAGTGGTGTAATTTATCCTCTAGTATTATTCATGATGATCCGAGCTCTGAAATGATTAGAAGCAATATGATGAATACATCCATCTCACAAAACTATAAATTTACATCAGAACAGAAAAAGAATTTACTGCTTTACAGCCATCTTCAAATATTTATTTTTCTACTACAGTGACGCTGATTCTTGATGACGGCCTTTCAATGGGTTCTCGTGGAAAATGAGGCAAATCACTTGTTGGAGTGAGAAAATGACTGAGAACAGCAAGACGTTATCATAGTGCAAGTTAACAACTGTGTTGTTTTATATACACAAATGCAATATCTGACTACCATTATTTCCTGAGACTGCATTTTGCCAAGTCGGATCATCTGGCTGTGTGGTCCTTCTGCCTTAGTTCAGAATAAGCCTAAAAAGAGGGGCTCCCAAGATCAGGACAGCTAGAAGGTGGTCACAGGAGGCTGAAGAACTATTGCAGGTCTCCCTCGAGTCAGCAGATTGGATGGTGTTCGAGGACTCAGCTGAAAATCTGAATAATTACACCAGGGCTGACACACTTTATCAAAATAGCTGTGGATGTGTGTGTCCCCACCAAATTGTTCAGGATTTTCCCCAACCAGAAGCCCTGGATGAACAATGAAATCCGGAACCTGCTGAGAGCCAGATCACAGGCATTGAAGTCCAGAGATTCCTGCGAAAAGCTATCTCCCAAGTGAAGTGGAGATTCTGGATGAAAATGGAAACAACAAGGGACACCTGACAGCTGTGGCCAGGCCTAAATGCCATAACCTGCTAAAAAACCAAATCCAGTGAAGTAGCAGATGGCAAAGCTTCACTCCCAGAAGAACTCAATGCCTTCTACACCTGATTGGACGAAAGGAACAATGAAGAACCACATCTCCGCACCCCACGTCCCCTGATGATCCCAACCTGTCCGTAGCTGAGGATGACGTGCGTGCTGCCTTTCAGAAGAGTAAATCCGAGGAAAGCATCCGGTCTGGACAGAGTACCTGAATGAATATTAGAATCTGTGCTGACCAACTTACCAATGTATTCATGGATATTTTCAGTATCCCTCTCCAGCAGGGTGTGGTACCCACCTGTTTCAAACAGGTGTCAATCATACCAAGACGAGTGCAGTAACCTATCGACCAGTAGCACATACTAAGTGATGAAGTATATTGAAAGGCTGGTGTTGAAGTCCATCAGCTCCTGTCTGAGCAGTGACATGGATACGTTCCAGTTCGCCCATCATAGCAACAAGTCCACATCAGATGCCATCTCACTGGCTCTACACAAAGCCCTGGAACACGTGGACAGTAAGAATTTATTCATCAGGATGCTCTTTATTGAATACAGATTGGCATTTAACACCATCATCCCCTAAAAACTGATCAGTAAACTCCAAGACCTATGACTGAACACCCCACTGTGCATATGGGTCATGGATCTCCTCACCTCCAGACTATGTCTCCACAATCTCCATCAGTAAAGGGCTGCCTTCTTAGCCCCCTGCTCTACTCATTTTACACCTACAACTGTGTGGCTCAGTACAATAATATCACCATTTACAAATTTGCCAATAATACTACGGTAGTGGGTTGTGTAAAGAAAGGCGATGAGTCAGCATACGGGAAGGAGATTGAAAACTTGGCTGAATGGTGCACCAACAACAATCTTGCACTCAACGTCACCAAAATTAAGGAGCTGACTGCTCACTTCAGGAAGGGAAAGCCATGAATAAATAAAGTTTTTTTTAAAAAAAGGAAGGGAAAGCCAGAGTCTACAATCCAGTGATCATTGGGGGATCAGAGATGGAGAGGGTGAGCACATTTAAGTTCTCGGAGGATCTCTCCTGGACCCAACACACCAATTGCATTGTGAAGAAAGCACATCAGTACCTCTACTTCCTCAGGAGTTTGCGGAGGTTTGGTTTGACACCAGAAATCCTGGCAAGTTTCTAGAGAGGTGTGTTGGAAAGTGTGCTGACTGACGGCATCTTGGTCTGGTATGGGAACACCAATACCCCTGAACATAAAGCTCGGACATCACAGGCAAAGCCCTCCCCACTACTGAGTACATCTATAGGGAATGCTGCCATCAGAAGGCAGCAGTTATCATCAGAGACTCTCACCACCCACTTTGTTCTCACTACTGCTTTCAGGAGAGGGGTCTAGGTGCCACAAGACTCATACCACCAGGTTCAGAAACAGCTGCTACCCCTCCAACATCAGACTCCTCAACAACAATCTCAGTAAGGGACTCATTTAAGGATTCTTACTTGTGCACTTCATTGATTTTTTATTCTCTCCATATCGCAGTTTGTTTACATTCATTCTCTGTTTACAGTTCTTTATTTGATTACATGTTTATGCTGTGTACAGTTTTCTTGCACGAACAATAAGTGGGACAGTTAAACCCTGATTTTACAGTGAGCAGAGTTTGAATCCGCTGCCATCTGTAAAGACACGGCATGTTTTCCCAGTGTCCATATGGATATCCTCCAGGTGCTTCAGTTTCCTCCGATGTTACAAACAGGGTATGTAGTTTAATTGGTTACATAAGTATCTTTGGGGAGTGCAGACTTGTGGGATGGAAGGGCTTATTTATTTCCATGCTGTATCTCTAAATTACGAACCTTTTTCTCTGGAATGTTTTCCCCTGATCTAATTCTCTGACCAGTTAGTTACTTAGTTATTATTTCTCAATATGGTGGCTTTCCACCACTCTAACTTAAGAACCTCTGATTTAGCATTTCACCAGCTTCACGATGCAACCCTACTTCACTAGTTGACACATCAAATTCAAAAAGTGTCAAGCCATTATTTACACGCATGCAAAACCCCAGGAACGACCTTGAAAGAATCCTAAGAGTATGCTTCACAATTCTGAATCCATTTTCTTTGTTAATATTCCCCGATCTCATGAAAACCGTCACTCTTCATCATAGTTTTTATGTTTCATGCTCAATCCAATGACCTTGGTGTTATTGTTTGCTCTTGTTCCACAAGCAGGACAAATTTGAAGTCCATGCATCATGAGCTTACTGACATCGCTGCCCCCCAGTGAAACCACATCCCTACTCAGCAGAGGGAAACAAGACAGTGATCAAATTTGAAGAACTCCACTGTGATAGTACAGATCTATCACCAATGTACATAGTGTATATAGTTACTGTATCTAGACTGTGCTTACAGCGATTGGCTGAGAGCTAAGCCACACCTATTGTTTGGGCCTTAAAGGGTTGTGTCCCTAGCCAGGTCGGATCATTCCGGACTGGTCGGCCACCTGTGAAGAGCTCCGGTCTTTTGCTAATAAAAGCCTTGGTTTGGATCAACAAGTCTTTGGTTCTTTCGACGAGCTCTACATACACACAGTCTTATTTCTTTCTCCTTTTTAATAAGGATGAAATCCCTATCACCAGGTGCGTCTATAAGCATTTTTGTCCTTGTGCCTGCTAGCTAAAGCTAATAATCCCTTCTTGAAATCAGTAATTATCAACTAATGTCAGTATCTGGGAGATCAATATATGAAAAGCTGTTATATTCAGATTTTATAGGTTCACTTTCATTTCCAAATACCACAAGGCCTAAATCCTACATGCTTCATGAGAATTCCAGCAAAAGTTATTACAGATTTTCCACAGTCCCTTTAAGCATAACCTGGTGATGGTCAATATCAGAGTGACTAAGAACCATTCACACTAACAGAGGATATTTAATTTCTATTTAGCCCATCACGCTCATCTGTACTAACTTTTTTTCTAAAGAATGACATAACCTTTTATGTATTGTGTAGAAGTGATCCTGGCACTCCTTAAAAGTTGTAGAAATCTCTAACTACATCATCCTCTTAGCCATTCATTCT
This sequence comes from Narcine bancroftii, assembly GCF_036971445.1. Classification (NCBI taxonomy): domain Eukaryota; kingdom Metazoa; phylum Chordata; class Chondrichthyes; order Torpediniformes; family Narcinidae; genus Narcine; species Narcine bancroftii. The sequence goes on from NC_091474.1 coordinate 186,634,722, forward strand.
AGATTCCAACCAATGCAAGTGTGAAGAGATTTTTCATGAGCTTGCCCTCTCAACTCTTACCTTAAATCTATCCCCTCTGATATCAGACACCTCTGTTTTGAGGGAAACAATTCCACCATTTAATCTCTGTTCCTCAGTTTTGTATATTGCAATCCAGTTCTGCCCTCCTACAGCAGACCCTTCTCTACACCAAGAAAACAAACCTCTCCTTGTAACTGAAACGCTCCACCCCCACCAAAATCCTGATGAAATCTAGATTAAAACATATCCTTCCTGTTGTTTGATAATCAGATTTAAATTTAGACATACAGCATGGTAACAGGCCATTTCGGCCCATGTGTCTGTTCCGCCTATTAATTACACTCCCGAGACATTTTGAACGGTGGGAGGAAACCAGGCACCCCACCCCCCACCGTAGAAAACCCACGCAGAGAAAAGAAGAAAGTACAAACTTCTTACAGATAGTGAATGAGTTGAACCTCAATACGGTCCCGATCACTGGCGCTGTAAAGGCATTGAGCTAACTGCTACGCTAACCGTGCCGCAGACCTAAACAACTTTTTTTCCCCCAGTAAGGCAATTGTATTGTATGCTTTCTTCACCAACTTCTCTAACTATGCTGCCACCTTGAGGGATCCTTGGATTTGAACACCAAGGTCCTTGAATCCTGTCATTCACTTTGCATGCCTCAGTCCAATTAATCCTCCCAAAACATATCACCTCACACTTAACAGGATTAAATTCCATCAGCCTTTATTCTGTCCAATTTACCAATTCGTCAATCGACTTTTGCAGCCTCAGATGTGAGTATAATTTCAACATTCTTCCCAGAATCCTGAATAGACTAAACCTGTATCCATAAAGTTTGAAAAAGTTCTTTGTTAAGAAAAGGAAAAAAGCAGCCTTCATTTATACACTTTTACATGAAAAATGCATAACAATTTCTGGATTTCTGGATTTAAAAAAAAAATTGCATTCATTGTTCATGCAGCAAGCAACTCGTATTGAAGTTCAAAATGTTTTTTAAATGTTGACGCAGACTGTCATATTATAGTTGGAGGAAGTATCATACTTCATGCTACTCCTTGAATGGTATTTTTTTAAAATATTTTTCTAAAACTGAATTCAATTTAACATCTCATCCAAATTATAATACTTCCGACATCCTTCTCTATCCTACACCATGTTATAAATCTGGATGCTTCAATCTTCAAATTAAAATTGGATGCCAGAGAGGAACCAAGAAAAAAAAAGAGCGATCACCCATGCAGCAAAAATATTGAAATTATAAGGAACAAAATAAATGAGTCAAATGAAACATTCCCCATGAACAGACCAGGAGAAAATATGGCCCATTCAGTTTATGCTGTCTCAAAAGCAATCTTTTCCATTCATTCTTCCTGATAAGAGACCTCTCCCAATATTCTTATAAACTACCCCTCAGACTCAACGCCTAACACAAAGTGAATTTATACTGGCCAATTAACCTAACAAGCAGCACAATTTAGCAATAAGAGGGGAAACTGGGGCCAGATTAAACACACACATCCAGAGAGAAAACATGTAAACCCAAGTCAGACAGCACTGAAGAACTGAACCCAGGTCATCAGAGCTCTTGCACCAGTGCAACTCTGCCACCGCAGAGTTCAGAAAGTATTCAGACACCCAAATCTGATTAGTTTTGGAGGGTTGGAAGAGAGAATGAAGAAACTTTCCCAAGCTTCTTTAAAAGACTGATGCATTCTATCAGAAGTACATTCCTCCTCTGGATTTCCAGATAACCTGAATACCTGAAAAGCAAAAAGATGGTATCTACCATATATTTTGACGTATAAGACGAGTTGTGAAACCCAAAAAATCTCCCAAAAAATTAGGGTTGACTTGTATGCCAGATGTACTTTTGAGACCTTAAAATTCAGCTCAAAATCCAATCCGCGCTGATCTAGCGTATGTCAACCCTTGAAAAACCAAAAAAAATCTGACTGCGACAGATTTTCACTAAGATTTTTATTGAAATCAGAACAATTAGAACCCTTCAAAATCACTATCATTGTCTGAAAATAACAACATATTTAGAACCCTTCGAAATCATTCTTGCTATCAGGGTCTGAAGCAAAGATGGCAGCAAGTACATCCATACTCTCACTGTTTAAACAGTCACCACGTGGGTCCTTGTCTATATCTGATGAGGCGGTTTCAGCTTCGTTGTCAGTCCCATAATCAATCATCTTCCGTGCACAAGATACAGCACTTTGTAAATGATTTTATCATAGTCTCTAACTTTGTCCCAAGCCTTAAGCACGAGGTTGCACAGCATATCAAGTGATGCAACATGCAATGTCCCACCTTTTTTAAACTTTTCTGCACTCGACATCCATGTATTCCATTCCTCATGCACATGGTCTTCGAATGGCTTGTTCAAGCAGACATCGAGAGGTTACAATATAAATGTGACACCACCCTAGATAACTACCATGTATTATGTAGTATAAATCTACTTTTAGTGTTCTCAGTTAAGCGGCTACGAAACATATCCCAGAACAGTAAACTTCTGACGACTGCCTGTTCCACACATTGTCTATCCATAGTTTTACATCATTTTCAACCATCCATGAAAATGTACAAAAATACCTGCAGAGAATTTAGGTTTAATTTTGCGCTTGAAGATTACCATGGGTCTCAACTTCGTCCCGTCAGCCATGCACAATAACACCATGATAAACCTGGTCCTCTTGTGACCTGTACTTCTGGTTTGCACAGTTTCAACAACTTTCCATTCTATTGTTCTATTGCTTATCATGTCAAAATTCATGGGGATGCTGTCCATATTTCCGATATTTGCCCATGCAAACTTGTGTTTCTGCTGGGTACATATAATAAACTGGTGAAAACTTACAACTTTTAGTAGTTTCTGTGCAATTTTTGTTTTTTGGCGTAATACCAGATTTTTCCTGTTCATGATATGATTGCACCAGCCTACCATAGCTTCAAAATCATCACTGAGGACTGGGTGCAACTTGGCCCACTGCAGTGCAAATGTTCTTATTTTATTTTGGTTGGCTATGTAGCAATCTTGCCTCTGTTCATGTACCCATTCTGCAACATGATTTTCCAACCCTGGCCAACGAGTGATTCCTTTTCTCAACGAACATTGTCTTTTTGGTATTTTTCTTAAAGTCTCTGCTTTCTTCCTCCAATCTCTAACCAACTTCTCATGCACTTCAAATTTTCTTGCAGCAGCGCAGCTGTTGGTTTTCTTGACCATTTCTATCACTTCAACTTAAACCTCACTTCATACTTTCATTGTGTCAATGGACCCTCTATGACAGCAATTACCTCCAGCAATGCCCATCAGATCAATTCACACGATCTGGTGGGCGGGGGGGGGGGGGGGGGGGGGGGGGGGGGTGGTCGACATGTACACCAGTCAACGGTCCATCTCAGGCATCGTGAGCTTTGGGGATCGACTTATACAGCAGTCAAAAGGCCAAAAAATGGGGGTTGACATCTGCCAGATATACCATAAAGCCCTCAAAAAGAGTCGACTTATTTGCTAGCCAACTTGTGTGCCAAAATATATGGTATATCTACCCAAATTACAAGCCCACATTTCAATGAACATTCAATTTAATTACATTGGTCATTGGTAAGATGTGTTTTTAGTTAGGCACCTCAACCAACTTCTTTGTTATCTTTTGCCATTTCCCCTCAATGAGATATACAGGAATCAAAATGAAATGCTTAATATATAAATTTAATATCAAACAGTTAGCAAAAATGTTGTAGCACAATGACGAGAAAATAGATTTGCTCTCGGCCAACATATTTCATCTATTTTCACAGAAATAAAATTAGCTATTCAACTGTTCATGTTTGAGGGATGTTTGTAAAATTGTTCTTTGCCTCCCACATAGTGACAGTACATTGAGAAATATAAACTGCCTGAAAGGAAAAATATAAATGCTATTTTTTGAGAACTAATTGTGGGTCACAATCTGGACATTTAATTTAGAAAAATGTGAGCTGCTGCATTTTGATAAGTTAAAACACAATAGGATTTACACCAGTGGTTCTCAACCTTTGTCTTTGCACTCACACACCGCTTTAAGTAATTCCTATGCCATTGGTGCTCTGTGATTAGTAAGGGATTGCTTAAGGTGGTATGTGAGTGGGAAGGGAAGGTTGAGAATCATTGCTCTAGACCCAATTGTTACTGAAATATTTTGCTTGAGAAAAATTGTCATTGGCCCAATTCCTTTGGAGTGATGAAACCGTGCACATAACAAGTCAATTAGGCACGATTAAAACAGTGGATTTCATTTTTTTTCTTTCTACCGACATACCAGCTCAAACGGAGAGGCACTTAAAACACAAAATGTGAGAATCGAATTAACTTAAAAAAAAATACATCAACCCTTTGTTTTGATTCAGTGGATCAGTGCACTGATGTAGAAGTCATGACATTTTCATTTGTTGGTTAAATCAAGATTACCAAATGCACTAACTTAGTATTCTAAAAAGAAATTCAACAAGTCGGCAGATGAGGGAGAAAGAGAGCAAAAAATATGGAATTCTGTTTAATATTCCTTTGTAATCATGATTGGAAGCACCAGGTCACACATTTAAACAGAATGCCATGTTTACTTTGGCAGTGATGCTCAAATAAGTTCCACAAACACCATCAACGATCACTAATGATTACATCATTTATTTTTTTCCTACCAGAGCTGAGTATTGGTCAGGAGGAACTGAAGCTGCACATTGCATGAGAGAGGAATCAGAGAAAAAGATGCATTTCTTTTGCATGAATACCAACATGAAATGTGCTACTTGTATAAATATTTTACTAATTATACATTACAACCCTTAAAAGCAAGCATTTCACTCTACTCCATCGATTTAAAACTTCTAATCAATTAACAAACCGCTCCGCACTTTTATCAATGTCATCAAATACTTCTGTGCTGTGATCTTGAGACGCAACTGTGAGGAGAGGTCAAAAAAAAGGTATACCTTCAAAGCTTTGAAGTTGACTATATTAAAGTTATTGGCATAACATCATGTTTTCTTTAAAAGCAACCTTTTAATTTCTGTTCTCAGAATTTATTAATGAAACTGAAAAAAATAACAAGTGATTCAAATTCCATATAAATAAGTCATTGTTTACTTCCATTCCAAACACCTTGCATTAATTTCACAATTACATTTCAAACATATTTCAGTGCATCTTTCAAAATCATGAATAATTTTGCATTTATTGCTTTTAGATATCATCTTATTACAGAATGTCATAGCTGAAATAATCAACATTAAACTTAGTCATAGAAACTGATTGGTTGCAATAGATGTTAATCTTTAAATTAACAATAACTTCTTGACTAAGCACAAATATATGCAGCAACTCAACTTCTTGAATTCTTTTTTTTCTCTTTTTTTTAAATTTTTTATTTTTCACACCATAAATCACATTAGCCATGATATACACTTTTTCTTTTTCACACATATACAGTGACTTTTTCTCCCCCCCCAACTCCCTCCTCCCAAACCACCCCCCCCACCCCCCCCCCCCCCTCTCATCCATTTTAGGTATACAATCTAGGTTGCATTAAGCCAGTCAGACAATGTTGTCATTCAACAAAAATACACCAGAAATTCTACTGAGTCCATTCTTTTCTTTCCTTCTCCTTCCATCAACTTAGGTAATGTTTGTCCCCGGTAGGTTTTCGCTATTGTATTTAATGTAAGGCTCCAATACTTGTTCGAATATTTCAATATTATTTCTTAACCTATATGTTATTTTTTTCTAATGGAATACATTATGTTCCGGAACGATGAGAAATACAATAAATACGAGGCTACGTATGATACAATATAATTGGTTACACAGACTATACATTACACCGCAAAAATTAAATAAATGGGACCCAACAGTATCTGATAGATGTTTTCGATGTAAAAAAGAAATGGGAACAACAATTCATGCAATCTGGACATGTGAGAGAGTAGAAAAATTTTGGGATGATCTCAATCAGATATTAAATAAAATAACAGAAAACAATATACCAAAGAATCCAGAGATCTTTCTCCTAAGTAACATAAAAAACAAAGAATTTGGAATTGATTTGGAGGATGCACAAAAAAGATTTGTTAAGATAGCCCTAGCCGTAGCAAAAAAATGTATTATGTCAACCTGGAAATTGGAAGATAATTTGAAAATACAACAATGGTATATAGAAATGAATAAATGTATTCCATTAGAAAAAATAACTTCTTGATTTCTTCATGAAAAAATAACCAGCAAAAAATGTACTCAAATTATTTTCAATTTACTAATAAATGCCAGAAATCAAGCAATCCAATGAATCAACTAATGTTGTGACTTCGGTTTCAGCTTTCATTCAGCTATTTCAACCAGCTAAAAATGTATCCACCTGACATATAGTACAAATTCAAAGCAGGAAACAATATTTATTTAGATGCTTTGGCTCTTATGACCAAGGCCATAAGATATTGGAGCAGAAATAGGTTATTCAGCCCATCAAGTCTGCCCCTCCATTGAATTATGAGCTGATATAATTCACCACTCAGCCCCACTGCCCGGCCTTCTCCACATAACCTTTGATGCCCTGGATAATCAAGAACCTCTCAATCTCTGCCCTAATTGCACCCAATAGCTTGGCCTGCACTTTCGTCAGTGGCAACATGAGCATCTCTGTTCTAAGTGAACGCCCTTCAATCCTGAAGTTGTGCCCTCTTGTTCAAGATTCTCCCACCATGGTAACCTTTTCTACATTCACTCTGTCCATATCTTTCAACATTTGAAATGTTTCAATGGGATCCCCCACCTCATTCTCCTAAATTTCAACAAGTAAATGGCAAGAGGTTAAATTCCAATGAGTACAGGAGAGCTGTCCAAGCTCTTCCAAGAATTCCAAGCTGTCCAGCCTGGAAATTGGCCCCCCAATTTGCATTTAGCAAATAAGATGGTTTTCTATTCAAACTTCATTTTCCTGCCATTAGGCCCACAGATAAAGTCATAGAGAAAGTAATATTCCTGAAAATACTTGTCACATCCAAACCAAGAACCTTGGGACAAAATTTGGACTTGTCCTCTGCTACTTAACCAGATGTCTTCAATGGGAGGGAAATCGAAGATGTCATGAACATAGCCATGTCGGTATACCTTCCGGAGTGCACTTTTAGAGAAGTTTGATAGAGTATTCAATGACATGCCTCATCTCTTCAGACTTCTTCGAAAGAAGAGGCGCTAGCATGTCTTCTTCATGATTGCCTCAATGTGCTTGTGCCAGGGAGAAGTCTCCTGATAAAACCCATGTTATCCTGAATTCAAGCCACAGGCAGCCTCAAGCATATGGCGCAAAAAAGAGGAACATATACACGTAAAAAGTAAGGAAGTGTAAAATTAGGGCACCTCGCCATTAGTTTGCCAATCCACGCAACACGCAATTTCAAGCAACTGTATAAATTATTTATCCGCCATCTACCAATCCCCTATAGGGGTGGATACCAGCAGATTTACTGTATGTGAACCAATCCTCTCTACCTCTACCCCACTGATGCAGACAGGTGCATGGTCCCTCAGTCACTCCTTCCTTTAGTAGGGAAAACATGAAGTTGTTCACTTGACCAGAAAACAAAAAAGCAACAATTAAATGCATGGTGTTGGTGTTCAGAAGACCTTGGCATCCATGAAAGTTAAATGCAAGTTCAGCATGCAATTAGGAAGCCCTTTGTTGTAAGAGGATTTGAGTACAAGTAAGAAGACATCTTGCTTCAACTATCTTGAGCCCGATAACATTGCACCTGGAACAATGTATGAAAGTTTCATCTCCTTTCCTATGGAAGAATAAGCATAAATCTGATTGTTTTACCAGATTGATTCTTGAGGTGCTGGATTGTCGCATGACATGCAATAGACAATGCATGTACTGTCTTGCATTTAAAAGAATGAGGCATGATCTCATTTAAAGTACAGTATTCTTGTGAAACTTGACAGGACAAGTAGAATATTTCTCCCAGCCATCTGTAAACACAGATCACTCACAAAAACAAGGAGTGAGCTGTTCAGAACAGAGTTACGAATAATTGTCTTCATCCAAAGGTGGCTAATCCTTTGAAATCTCAAGTAAGACAATTTTAGACGATCAGCTGCTCAGTTGATGCAAGATGGAGATTGATGCATTTTGACAAACATAAAATTATTATGGGGTTTGTTCAGAAAAGGTGCACTGATATTAAAGATTAGCTACAATCTCACAAATTGGTAGAGAAGGTACAAAGGATCAAATGACGGCTTCTTCTGTGTTTGCCTTGGTCAGTTTAGCTCTTGTATCTATTCGTGTCAAACAGCCCTCACCTCTCCTTGTAACCAGTCTACAACATTAACATTAAACTGGAGGAATCTGTACCTTAAATATTCTGAGACTTAGACTAAGCCTAACATTTAAAACTGCACATTATGATCAGATCACATTTTGTACATATTTAATTTTAACATATTCTTTGTTTAAAAATTGCAAAATGACATTGACTCTGACATTTACATTCAAAACTTTTCCAGCAGGATGTTAATCCAAAGTGATTTATCTCCTGTTTTCCGAATATTTTTAAGTGCGTATTACCATTTCTTCCTTCAGCAAAAAATACTTATAATTGAATTGAATGCGCCACCTATTTGCCCAATAACATTTTTATTGGTTTCTGACATGAGGGAATAGTTCTGATTTGATAAACAAGATACAGTTCCTTGTATCCAAACACAAATGATATCACTGAGTCCTCCACTTCATTCTCGGAGTGGGGGGGTGGGGGGTGGAGAGAGGGGAGAATCTAACCAGAACTTGAACTGCAATAGGCATGTGAACAATATGACTAAATGAGCAGATCAGAGGTCTGGAATCCTGCCGCAATTGATCTAATTCCTCCAAAGCCTATCCACTATCTACAAGGTTCGGAGTAAATTAGGTGATCCAAAGTAATACACCATTTTTTGATAGTTTATTATATTAAGACAAGATCTATCAATTACATCAGGAGACATGACATGATTTGTGCCTTTCAACTGGTTAATCTGCTCAATTCACCACACAATTTCACATTTAGCCTTACACAAAATTAATTCCATTTCTGTGAACATAAAGAGATACAGAACATATCTGGTCTTTATCATAAGTGAGTGCATGTTAAACAAGAAAGTCTGCAGATGCTAAGGTCGAGTGCTATATCCAATGGTAATGCTCCCTTATTGGAGTGTGCTAAGATGGAATACAAGGTGTTTATTCCTCTAGTTGGCAGGTGGCCTTGGTTTAGCTATGGACAGACAAATCAGTTTGGCATTGGTGTGTGAAATGGTCTCGATGCAAGTGCCATCTGGTTGGGGAGGGAATACATCCCAGGTTAAATGTTTGTTTAAACTGGCAAAGAACAATGTGAGTCAACTCCACAAAAATAAATCAGATTGCTTCAAGAAATGACTCAATCAGCTCAACTGTACAACACACAGAAAATTATAGAAAACAAAACAGATTCTGCACAATTTCTCCCACTTGACTTGCTAGTATAGTATTCCCGTCTCAAACCTACATGTGTACCAATATCAGCCTTACTCCCTGCATGAGAAACTATGCCAAGAAGTGCTCGCTGATGGCCATTCTATCCTGTTTAGAGTAATTATTTTTGTTATTGCTGCTGTTATTCGTGTACCTTTCTCTACAATGCCTGTCACTAGTTTTGCGAAGATCTGTGAATGTGATTTTTTTCTTTCCATTTTCTAATTCTATCTCTATGGTTTCATTGCCTGGACCATCTATAAATTTTACCAGCACAACTTAAAACTTCCACGAATGTTCATCTCACTCTGAAATACTACAACGAAGAACATTGTTACTAGTCCTGATCCATCCTAAGACAACACACTATTATCACAACAAAATTATACAAAGCAAAACTTCTAAAATTCCAATTTTGTTAAAATGCTCTGTTTTCACAATAAACAACAAAACCCAGACATCTTCCCCCATCTTTCTTCAATTATTTTTTACTCTTTTCTCATTTATTGATATGATTTGCTCGCGATAAATATTTTTAGATCAAATTGAATTGATTGACCGAAGCGACAGGTAATTGGATCAACTGATTTACATCAGCAATCTGCCGTCCTTCTGATATGCAAAGTCATACAAACATACATATGAACATCTTCTTCTTTTGGCTTGGCTTCGCGGACGAAGATTTATGGAGGGGGTAAAAAGTCCACGTCAGCTGCAGGCTCGTTTGTGGCTGACAAGTCCGATGCGGGACAGGCAGACACGATTGCAGCGGTTGCAGGGGAAAATTGAACATACAGCATGGTAAAAGGCCCTTCTGGCCCACAAGGCTAGCCTACGTTTTGAAGGGCGGGAGGAAATCAGAGTGGCCAGTGGAAAGCCACGCAGACATGGGAAGAATGTACAAATACCTTACAGACAGCGCCGGATTTGAACCCTCGTTGCTGGTGCTGTAACAGCATTGGGCTACAGTTAACCGTGCTACCCTACAATTGTCCTATACAATTGATTTAATATCACGCAGAGTTAATGAACAACATTGTTTTGCATGTCAACCTCTGCAGAGTACATCAGAATAAAAGTGTTAAAGGGAAAAGTACAGCTGAATTGGGCAAGGCATCAATAGGTATGATGCTGTTGGGCAAGGGATGCAGGATTTAGTGTCAACAAGAGTGATGGAATTGTGGGAAATTTTCAAAACTGGCTCGTGTGTGACGAGGAGTGTAGCCTGCAGCCACGCTGTTGATGCTGCTGTACACTTCTTTCCCTTGTATTTCTGAGTGCAGGTTGGGGTCTTAAGAGGTGCTTTCTAAACTGCTGAGATTTGGCCTAAGTATGCACTGCACCTATTGTGAGTTGGAGCAGAGGACAGGGTACTCACCAAGTCTTTTGGAGCTGACGCTGAGGACTCTATGGGTCTCACCTGTATACGCTGAAATTCTTACACTTGCTGGGTCTGCCATGTACTGGAGATTTTACTGGGGAGGTATGTTTACAAAAGGGAAACTTTGAAGGCCACTGACTGACTGATCTGTGGATTGTCTCTCCATTTTCAGACACCAATCCCAGGTGTACATAAAAGGGATCAGCAAGATTAAATGGTACAGAAATAAAACTGACACTCAGATTTGATGTCTTGATTGCTACCAAATGGTGCATTTTATTATTCAGTTTTAATACAGAAACTTTGATAGGGCAACAAGAGTCATCCACATTACGAATTTAGTTATAAATAGATCTGGTACAAGCAGCAAATTTCATTTTCATTTTCAGAGGGGACATGACTGAACTAGTCAGGTGTTTATAACCATATAGCAATTGCATGGTGCAAACAAATACTGGGACTATTTTTCTCTTTGCAGATCTGGAAGTTACTACCAATCTTAGCACCTTTTTTCTCACCCTTGCTACTGTTTCTCTATACTTTTAAACATTTTTTGAAAACCTGTAATACAGGATTGAAAGTTTGTCCTAATCATGTTTGAAATAGCTTATGAGCTCAAATTCTATCTGTAACAGGTTATGTTATATTTTATATTATGTATAGAAATGTTTTCGGAAGATAGATTGTGGGGCTTTAGTTAGGTCACAAAAAGATAAAAACACTTACTTCAAAACAATCTCATTTTAAAATGCAAGGGTTATGCAGAAGGTGGTGCCTATAAGTCTGCAAAGACAATAGATTCCTGTGATGGAGATTTTCACGAGGTGCAAATGGAAAAGCCCATCTCAGGAAACTGATAAGATCTCTCATTAATTGATTTTGGGAGTCAGCAAGTTGTTTTGGTGGAGTGTGCTGTTTTAGGAAGGACATGTGGTTTTGCAAGCTGAGAGAGTCAAGCTGGTTTTTCTCTAAGTATGTCAGAGAGAGAGAAAGAGAGAGAGAGAGTAAGAGAGAGAGTGTGCTGGTTTTCTTCAGTGGCTTTTGGAAGCTTGTTTCAAATCCCATTTTGAAGATGGGTTGTGAGTTCTGAGTTCAGCCTGTTCAAAGCACTTGTGGTCCATACAAGAGGAGATGGCTGGCTGCATAATGTTTTGCCTGAGATAGGGAAAACAGAAAGAGGTTATTACCTGGAAAACCCTGATGGGCAAATTTCTTTGTCAAGACACTTAAGTGCTGATTGGAAGGAATCAGTTTGTGGGTGTCCAATGAGCAACAAATCACTCTGAATACCAACAATAACCTTCCTGAGTAGTAACCATTTACCTTTCAAGCACCAAAGCCTGGTGAAGATTCATCAATGTTAAATTCTGTGCACAGTATTAAGAATTACCTGATACCAGTGAACTTGGAGGAGTAAGAAGTGAGATTGGACTGTGAATTAAAGAATTTTTCTGAACTTACCCACACATTACATGCACGTGTACTTAGAATTAGAAGGAGATTAAGTTAATAGTAATAAGTTAAAGTTTGATCCCGTTTTTATGTTTAAAGAAAATTAAAAGTAACTTTGTTTTAAGTAACCATATGTCTTGGTGAATTTCTATTGCTGCTGGGTTTTGGGGTCCTCTGGGCCTGTCACATATCATCCATTTTTTAAAATCTAGGCTGCCACATAATTATCTCTGTTAACATCACCTTTATCATTATCTATCTGACAGATACTATTCAATGAATTTCTTACATAACTGTACTTTCTTTTTAGACAATAAGTAAATATATGAGAATAGAATACAGAATTGAATAATGCAATACATAATACAACAAATATTGAACAATATTTTCCCCTTATCCTCAATTTGGAATATTAAAAAAAAAGAAAAAATTGTTATTAAAACCCCATCTAAAATTAACAAAAAAAAAGCAACAAAAAAGAGGCTGGGCATCCTGAACAGAGTTCACTACAACAGATCAATGCAAATATTCATCTGGTCTTTGCCATTAAAAAAAACAAACAACAGAAATCCAAAAGAGTCTGGAAGGTAAAGTCAAAATATAAACACATATGAAAATAGTTTATAAAAGGACGCCAAGTCTCTTCAAACTTAACGGAAATATCAAAAGTGCAATTTCTAATTTTTTCTAAACTTAAAACATGATATAACTTGAGAGAGCCATTGCATCAAAGAAGGTGAATTAGGATCTTTCCATTTCAATAATATGGTTCTTTTGGCCAAAGGTTTAGTAAAGGCTACAACCTGATGTGCAAAAGTAGGATCTCGACCCACCTCTGGAACTATAATTCCAAAAATAGCAGCCAATGGATCAGGTTGCAATCTAATACCCAGTATAATTTATAAAGTCTTGAAAATGTTTGTCCATTACTTCTCCAATATAGAGCAAGAACGAAACATATGCGTTAGTATGGCCACTTATGAGTTACATCGATCATATATAGGACTAACATTAAGAAAGATACGGACTAATTTATCTTTTGACACATGAACCCGATGTACCACTTTAAACTGAATCAATGCGTGTCTGGCACACAATGAAGAGGTATAAACTATTCCAAAAATATTTTTCCAAAGTTCCTCTGGGAGAAGTGACTGACGATCCGATTCCCAAACTCCTCTAATTTTATCATTAGAGAGTAATTGCAATTTTAATAAAATATTGTAAACATTACCTATCAAACCCTAATGGGAAGGATTCAAATGAAAAAGCATATCAACCAAATCAGGTTGATATGATATGGGAAAGTTAGATAATATCTTGTTTAAAAAACTTCTAACTTGGAAATATCTAAAAAAATGTGACTTAGGTCCATTATATTTGTTAGCTATCAAAAGACATTAAACATCCATCTATAAACAGATCCAAAAAAATGCACAATTGCTTTATTGCTTGATCCAATATTGATGATGAGAAAAAATAGTTGAGATAAATAGTACTAGGTAAACAAAAAGTTTTTAAATCAAAAAATTTGCAAAATTGAAACCAAATCCGTAATGTCTGTTTAAGTACTGGGTTAAAGGTATGTCTACTAATTTAAGGAAATTGTAAAAGGAAGAGCAGTTTCCAATAAGGAAGCTAATGAATACGTCTGTACAGATTTCAATTCCAAATCAGCCCAATGAGGGTGCTCAGGTTTGTCAGAATAATATCCAGAAAATAATATATCGAATATTTTTTGCCCAATAATAAAATCTACTAACTGTACTTTCTGCAAAAATGCATCATTCCATATTCCATGCATGTCAAAATTCATTTGCCAATCTGAAGCTATTTCCACTCTAGGGTCTAAATCAGTGATTCACACCCTTTTTCTTTCCACTCACATACCACTTTAAGTTTGAAATCATGAAGTCAAGTCATGACTTGCGCTTGACTTGGATTAAAGTGAGGGAGAGTTATGCAGGTCGTCAGCCTCACTCTCTCGCCCTGGCCTACCTGGACCCAGTGGCGAGATATAGTCGACAAGGCTGGAGACAGGTCAGGATGCAGTGGATGGCCAGCAGTGTGTATGTGTCTCACTGTGCCTCTTAACACTCCATGACGCATTACTGAGAATCGCCTTTCTGTCCGTTGAACCAGTGAAGGTTTCTTCCGCACAGACCGCTGAATCTAGGCTTTACACCCTAGGTAGACAGGCCCTGGGTATTGTGGGTCCACAGCAATTCTCACAAGCCTCCCTACCCATAGTTAGGCATCCTAATCCGCCTTTGTAGCTTAAGGTGGAAGGTGGGCAGAACGAAATGTTTGTAAACCACTATCTAATTGACTTGTTATGTGCACAATTTCATAACTCCAAAGGAATTGGGCCAATGACAATTTTTCTGAAGCAAAATATTTCAGTAACAATTGGATTTAGAGCAGTGATTCTCAACCTTCCCTTCCCACTCATATAATGAAGGAATACTGATACATTCCCAATTCAAGATGGTCAAAACCCTTAGGTACCTGCTGGCAGGGATGTTCCCACAAACCTGCTTGTCTCTTTCAAATGATGGATCCAAGGTCAGTTTGGTCAGGTAAGAATGGAGATTTGCTTTCCATGAAGGATACCATCAAAGCAGACAGATATTTACCATGATCCAGTAATTGTATTGTCAATTCAAAGACCAATCCTTTTCAACTCTAGATTTGTTTTAATTTTTCAAATTTGAATTTCTCAGAAACTGTGGTAGGAGTTAAAATTATGCCTTCACATTGATGACCTATATATTTGGATACCAGACAGTTAAAGGAATGAGTGGAATTTAATAACTGTAGGAAGGGCTGCAAGGCTGGAATGTGACAGGAGAGATGGTGGTGGGAGAGACAGTACATGAAAACCACACAAAAAAATTCTACTTGGGATCTTCAGACTTAACACTGATGATAAATCTTTATATTCCCAAGGCCCATACCTGCAATTCCCTGTCAATTTTTGGCTCACGACTGATGAGCTCTTACTCATTTTTTTAAAAATTTGGACAAACAGCTCTGTAACAGACCAATTGGGCCCAATGAGTCCATGTTGCCCAATTTACACACCATTAAAAACACCCCAGCATGTTTTTGAAGGGTGGGAGGAAATCGGAGCCCCTGGAGAAAACACACGCAGACACAGGGAGAATGTACAGGTTCCTTACAGACAGTGTTGGATTTGAACCCAGGTCCGGTCCCAATCACTAGCGTGTGTTGCACGAACCGCTACATGCCGGGTTAAGTAACTACTTGTGGCTGGTTAACCTCCTACCTCCTCAGCTCTCAGAATTAATTAGACAAGTTGTTAGGTTCAGTGCATTCACACCAATGAACAAGGATAGGTCATAAAAGCCCACAAAGGTCTTCCTTGTTTGGTTGCTTCATTTTAAATTGTTGGGCAGAGAATAATCTGTGCCAATTCAGGGAACATAGCAGCAATTATGCATTTGCAAGTATTTGATTCCAAAGTTACTGATATAATAGAATGCATTATTCTTGAGCTTCAGTTTCGGCAGGATCATATTGATGTCAGTTTCAAAACCCTTCCACAGCATCATTTGTATCTTCTGCACTATTAACTAAATCCACTAATACTTTAAGACTGGAGAAAGTGCAATCTGCCAATAAGATTACAACAAATCGGGGGCACTGGCCCTTTGTACCTGTTTTGCCATTCATTTAGATCCTGCCTGATCTGTCTGCACCATTTTCCATTATTATCCTCGTATTCCTTGATATCCAGAAATCTCTTGATCTTTCCATGCATGTTGTTTGATGGGCTGAGTCTTTCTAGCCTTTGTTTTTATTTCTGATTATGCGGTTTTATTTGATTTCCATCTCTCGACCTTCAGTTTGAATGAACAGTTACTGAGACTCCCAGTCCCTCAAGGGTAGCATTCTAAAGATGTATTAACTTCGGAGTGAAGAAATTTCTTCTCAGCCTCTCCAAATTATCACCCTCATTTTCTCAAACTATGCCTCTTTCCTGTTCCAGATCCCAAACTGCTCTCCCAGGAGAAACATTCTTCCTGCACTTAGTCTGTCAATCCTTTGAAGAATTTTGTACATTTCCATGAGATCTATTCACATTCTAATAAAACTCTAGAGAAGTCAATTTCAATCTACTCATTCCTGCCATTCCCCTCATCAGTACACTGAATCTTCATGGCACTTCTTCTGCAAGCATATCTTTTCTCTGGAAAGGTACTGGTAATCAAAACTGCATACTATTTTGCAGGTAATGTCTCACCAATATAATTGCAATAATACTTCCTTACTGCCATATTCAAATCATCCAACTGACCTTAGATTTCATGTTGTAAACCATTCCATTTGACGAAGTCTGGGTATGGACTCATCAATTTTACTTTAAATTTAGACAAACAGCATGGCCATCATAAGGCCGGCCTTATGGCCCATGAGCCCCTGTCGCCCAATTAACCCAGGGTCGGTCGGTGTCAAGGGGGGGGTATCCGCAGGCATTATCATCCCAAACAAGGTACTATCCCCTCATACGGTCACAGCCATCATTGGATGTCAGATTCACCTCCACCCCCCAAGCAACACTAGTGTGCATCAAGCATCAGTAGCTTGACACAATAAAAGGAGAACCATGTCAGAGGGGCGGATGGTGTTAACGACAGGTAGGTCCCGGCATCCAATAGCACCGCACCCCTTCCATCTAACAGGTAGTTCCCGCAAGCACCCCTCTTACCACCACCCCCCACCATCAACACCCCCAGTGCATTTTGAATGGTGGGAGGAAACCCGCAGACACAGGGAGAAAGTACAAACAATTTACAGACAGCGCCAGTTTCCAACCCAGGTCACTAACACTATAAGAGTGTTGTGCTAACTTCTATCTGGAAAGTGAGATTCAAATAGATTTATATACATCACCAAAGGGAATAAAATAGAATGGAGAATTTTAACTATCTTTCTTCTAAACAGCGGAAGGATTTAATTACAGTTTCTTTCTCTAAAATTACTTATTTCAATGCATTGAATGATTTTCCCTAATCAAATTATTAGATAAAACTACTGTATTTAATCTGTTTGGTATCTCATATATACAACATCTGAAGGCAATTTGGACATTGCAATGCTAGATGATCTGAAACAATTTTACCTTAATTTGTAAGCGTTTCTAAGCAAATCCAACATAATTATGGAACTCTCCGAAAATTTCTGAACAATATTAACTCGTCTTTCTCTTGATGAAATTCTGTCATCATAGTCAAGTGGAAACTTAATATCAAACAGGATTAGACTTCAAAGACAATTCAACCACCCAATCTCTATTTGGTAGGGGAATGAGGATGGAAGTTGAGAGCTTGATAAAAGTGATTGAAAAAAATCTGGACACTAAGGAGGGATGTTAGGTCCAACTCCAAAGTACAAGATTGCACAGTATACAGTACAGGTACTCCCCAACTTACGGCCATAATTGGGACCGAAGGATCGGTCATATCTCAAAATGGACACAAATCAGAATTTTGCCCAAGCACCTGAAGTACCAAAGTCTTAAACCAAACTTTTTAATCAAATCTTTTTTTCATCATAGATTTGATGATAACAAGCCTCCTGAATTTGATGATCAATCTTGGCAAATCTTTCCACATTCTGTTCCATGCTTACCTTGTTAGTTGGCATTGCAGGGTGTGCATGTGCAAAGGAATCAAGACGGCCACACCCAACCTACAGCCCCCAGGATGCTGACTAACAAGTACGCACATTTTGGCAGTTACATGGACTCTATCCCTGTTATAGTTTGTCAAATACAACATAAACTGCATAAATTTCATATTTTTCCTTCTTCATATTTAAAAAAAATTTTGGTCGTATGCGCAGATGGACACAAGTCACATAGGTCACAAGTTGGGGAATAGCTGTATTTACACAACCTTCAGTAATATAAATTGTTAATTGGCTCTTTGTGTCATTAAAATGCCAACTTATGCTGTACATTCTCAAACGGGAAAATAAGATGGAAAACATCTTTAATTATAAAAAAATGTTTATTTTTTTATCTTAATTGGTTTGGAAAGGTTATTAAATGTTTACACAATGAGCAATTAATTCATGCAAGAAAATAAATTTAAATATAACCCTCATCAAGGTGTGAAGAGAAAGCAACAATAACCTACTTATAACCAACATGCACAAGCATAACAAATTCAACACTGGCTGAAATATAAAATCATTTTCAAATACATGACCATCAAAGATTTCTTTTATCGTCATGTAATAATATGTATAGCACATTATATACTTCAACACTTCTCTGCAGAAAGGCAAACAAAGAGTTGCCTTGAGCATTGCCTGGCACCCCTAAAAACAGAAGGCATGCAAAAGAGATCCTGTTCAAGTGAAGGGTAACATAATACAATGTTCTAAACAGGAGTATTGCATAACACTAGGCCCTTTCAAACTGCTGTGTAAAATGGGGTTAACTGGGCAAATTTGCCTGGTTAGTGCCCCAGTTACACAGCAATTAGGAAAAGTCTGACTTAAACTTATCTATAGGTCGCGTCCACAGGTGGTTTAAAAAACAAAAATGGCCGACCTGCTTATTCCAGTGACGTCAGCGCTTGCATGCATGCGTCACTGGGCAGCCAGCATCCTAACATCCGGCAGAACTTTCAGTGAGTACGTGACACGTCATTGCTGGGGCGATTTAATGGGTAGATCCCTCTGCAATTTGGAAGGTGCTTCCAGCACCTTTGCCCCAGAAATCGCGCCAGGGTCCCAGGAGGGCTACCCAAGTGCTGCAGGTTAAAAGAGGCTACTATCTGATATCACAATGCACTAAAGAGGTACAAAGACCTCCGAAGGATTCTGAAAAAAAGCAGCACTTCAGGGAGGAAGATCCAGAGTTTGGGATTTGAGAACTATAAAGATTTTAAAATGAAAATTAGGGATCCGCATAAGAATGGAATTAGAGGAAAGCATTTATCTTTGTTAATTTACATGGCTGGCAAAAATGCTCAAATGAGAGACCATGAAGTGATGGTAAAGCCTATGAATCATCACGTTAACCAGAGGGCAAGAAGTGAAATTGGATACTGGCGAACAGGTTTTGAATGAGCAAGTGTTTACGGAGGGTGAAGAAAATACATGAACAGTTGAGAGTCAAGATTCATAAAATTTTTAAGTATTATATTTCACTTGGCAAAGAAAGAAGCAAGTATCCCTTCGGATAATTTGTATTGCATTCACATAGTCATTCTTCTCTCATCTCTTGCTTCCATTGATCATTTTGATATGCTTTTGCTTCCATCTTTTTTTCCCTTTCAAGGAGGAGATGAGAACTGGAACTGCAGTGAACAGAATCCCAGAACTTCAGGTCATATTTTCAGTGGAGGTTGCTTTCTGAAGTTTACAGTGAGAAGAGTAAGGGTTGTATGCATGGAGCACTCATGGGATTTCTCTGCCGCAAAAAATTCTGGGAGGGTAGATCCGCCATCACTTGCATGCCCGCGCTCTCTCTCTCTGCGACTTTCCCGAGCCTGCAGCTGATGTGGACATTACCCCTCCATAAATCTTTGTCCGCGAAGCCAAGCCACTATTGCCACTACCACTTTCCCAAGGACTTTTATAAATTTATAATGGTTTATAAAGGTCAGCACAATAACAGGGGCTGAAGGGCTCATAGTGTGCCATACATAAAGCTTAATCATGTTATAATAAGGGATAATTAATTTTAAGTACAAGATCATAACACATTGATCAGGATTTAGTGAATTGAATTGGAATTTTATACAGTATTTTTAATCTTTTGCTTCCTTCACATTCCTGCAGTCAAGCAAAAACATCATCAACGAGTCACTACTTTGTCCCTGGATAGTCCATGTCCCTTTCATACTGGAACGCAGGCGTCCCTATCTAGGTGACCATCCCCGGGGTAATTTGGCCTCTGCATGATGATTTGCGACTGTTCACACTGGCCCTTTAACTTAGTGTATTGGCCATTAATGACTAGGATAAGGAGTTAATGTGAAAGGGGCTACAGACACACAATTAACTCAGCAAGTTGGACATGCCTATTTTGTAATATGATTTTGTCTTTGATGGTTTAAATTTTGACTTCAAAGATTAGAAATTTAGTCAAGGGAACACAAAACTATCCCTTAAATCACTTGAATGAAATCACAGAGGGAAGTTTGTCGTCAGCATGAACTATTACTGCTTATGACAAAAGGCCATTTCAGTTCGGGCCCCCGTCTGGAGACCAGCTACGGGGCAGAACGAAAATCTGGAACTTACCATTCAGACTGCAGCCCAAAAAGCCTTCTCCAGAGTCCCATTCAAAGGAGAGGCGTAGCGGCCTCTGGATTCCTGTGGAGGTGGCCTGACTAGTGCCGTAGTGCCACCCATCATCAATACACAGCAGAGCAATGACTATCTTCTCTACCCATAATCCCCCACGCAACTGAAACCGTTCTATGCTTCCCAGAAAAGCTCCAGTTGCATGGGGGATTATGGGTAGGGAAGATGACCATTGTTCTGCCGCGTTTTGAGCTGCAGAGAACGGCCCCGAAGGCCGAATCGGCCTGGTGTGGTTGTCCGAGCCCGCACCAGCCATCCCCTGACAGTCCTTGCTGCGGTGACAGTCCCCGCTATCCCACCTGCTCCCACTGCCCTGACTGCCCCGTTGGTCCCCGACTGCCCCAAGGGCTCCCCACCGCCCCTGGCTTGGAGGGGGAGGGGTAAGTTGGGAGATGGGTCACAGGCTGACGGCATCATCAGCCTGCCCCCAAACAGCCGCCCAGCACAGTTGCCAATTAAGATCAATTGGTGGAGGGCTGCTCTGCGGAGATTATCCCTCCCGGAGAGGGGTTGGATTAAGTGGCTCGTAGACAGCCTTCACACATTCAGAGAGGTAGGTCATTATGCGTTTTGGCAGAGCAGAGATTCTCCGCCTTTACATCCCGATTTTTGGCCAATCTGAAATGGCCTAAAATGAACAAGATATTCAAATTCCTTGTAGATTGTTATCTTGTAGTGATTGGCAAAACCATAAAAGACAACTGCAAGGTTCTTAAAATTGGAGCAAAAAAAAGCTGCTAAACTGCCCCAGGTTCTAGCATCCACAATTTTGCACCTCCATCCTCAAATTGAAATTTCTTTTACAATCTTTCAATGGAATGCAAAACATATTGTATCATCTGTCATTTACATTTTCAGATAAGAGATGTGCAAGTTCTCATTGATGCATCCGCAATAAGTGTCAAAAGTAGTCTCAAAGTTTGAGGAAAAATTGAAGTTGGGACAAAAGAGATCATGTCCCAAAAAAAGTTACTAAAATTGAAAAACTAAAACTTATTCAAAATATTTTGATTTTTCTTTTCAAAATGTGATTTTGTATGTGAAAAGCAGAATTATCAAGGAACAGATATTTGAATCACTAATGTATAAAGGTTTGAAAATGGTGCTGGAATTCATTGACCATACCTAATTGTCTTGAAAGGGAGATGAGACTTTGGTTTGCTGTCAATGTAAAAAGAATATGCAGAATTCTGATAATTGGGACATACTAGGATCATGATCAAATGACAACAAATAAAATAAAAAGTGTAGAGTGGGCACCACTTAGTTATTCTTGTTTAAGAGGTCGATACTCCCAAACATCATAATCAACAGCATTTCTGTGTTTCTTACAATGTCAGCCATGAAATACTTACCCTCCTCTGACCAATTTCTTAGTTCCATACTTAGTCAAAAACTAAGCAAAGTCACTCTCAACTCATACTCCAAATTCAAATATTTGTCCATATTTGGATGAAGGTACCATGAAGATATGCAACTTCCCCGAGGTATATGAAAATGAAACAACTTGTTGGCAAATTTAGCATAGACCTGCATGGATGGTGATCATGTAAAAAAAAGTAGTTAAAAGTGATAGTTTGTAATAGCATCTTTTGGAAGGACTGTATAAACATGTTTTGGGGAATGTTCCAGATCAATACCCAAGTCACATAAATGTGCCACAATTTATCTCCTTTAAAACATATCTCTTCTCTCTTTCTCTTTGGCTTGGCTTCACGGACGAAGATTAATGGAGGGGTAATGTCCACGTCAGCTGCAGGCTCGTTTGTGGCTGACAAGTCCAATGCGGGACAGGCAGGAACGGTTGCAAGGGAAAATTGGTTGGTTGGGGTTGGGTGTTGGGTTTTTCCTCCTTTGTCTTTTGTCAGTGAGGTGGGCTCTGCGGTCTTCTTCAAAGGATGTTGCTGCCCGCCGAACTGTGAGGCGCCAAGATGCACGGTTGGAGGCAATATCAGCCCACTGGCGGTGGTCAATGTGGCAGGCACCAAGAGCTTTCTTTAGGCAGTCCTTGTACCTCTTCTTTGGTGCACCTCTGTCTCGGTGGCCAGTGGAGAGCTCACCATATAACACGATCTTGGGAAGGCGATGGACCTCCATTCTGGAGACGTAACCTGCCCAGCGCAGTTGGATCTTCAGCAGCGTGGATTTGATGCTGTCGGCCTCTGCCATCTCGAGTACTTCGATGTTAAGAATGAAGTCGCTCCAATGAATGTTGAGGATGGAGCGGAGACAACGCTGGTGGAAGCGTTCTAGGAGCCGTAGGTGATGCCAGTAGAGGACCCATGATTCGGAGCTGAACAGGAGTGTGGGTATGACAACGGCTCTGTATACGCTAATCTTTGTGAGGTTTTTCAGTTGGTTGTTTTTCCAGACTCTTTTGTGTAGTCTTCCAAAGGCTCTATTTGCCTTGGCGAGTCTGTTGTCTATCTCGTTGTCGATCCTTGCATCTGATGAAATGGTGCAGCTGAGATAGGTAAGCTGGTTGACCGTTTTGAGTTTTGAGTGCCCGATGGAGATGTGGGGGGGCTGGTAGTCATGGTGGGGAGCTGGCTGATGGAGGTCCTCAGTTTTCTGTAGGCTGACTTCCAGGCCAAACATTTTGGCAGTTTCCGCAAAACAGGACGTCAAGCGCTGAAGAGCTGGCTCTGAATGGGCAACTAAAGTGGCATCATCTGCAAAGAGTAGTTCACGGACAAGTTGCTCTTGTGTCTTGGTGTGAGCTTGCAGGCGCCTCAGATTGAAGAGACTGCCATCCGTGCGGTACCGGATGTAAACAGCGTCTTCATTGTTGAGGTCTTTCATGGCTTGGTTCAGCATCATGCTGAAGAAGATTGAAAAGAGGGTTGGTGCGAGAACGCAGCCTTGCTTCACGCCATTGTTAATGGAGAAGGGTTCAAAGAGTTCATTGCTGTATCTGACCCGACTTTGTTGGTTTTCGTGCAGTTGGATAACCATATTGAGGAACTTTGGGGGGCATCCGAGGCGCTCTAGTATTTGCCAAAGCCCTTTCCTGCTCACGGTGTCGAAGGCTTTGGTGAGGTCAACAAAGGTGATGTAGAGTCCTTTGTTTTGTTCTCTGCACTTTTCTTGGAGCTGTCTGAGGGCAAAGACCATGTCAACACTTCCTCTGTTTGCGCGAAAGCCGCACTGTGATTCTGGGAGAACATTCTCGGCGAGACTAGGTATTATTCTATTTAGGAGAATCCTAGCGAAGATTTTGCCTGCAATGGAGAGCAGCATGATTGCTCTAAAGGCTGTGTACGGCCCCTCACCCCAAGTCCAAAGCCCGCTGCGCAGCTCAGACGGCAAAGTCCTCCTCAGCGACAAGATCTCCATCCTCAACCGATGGTCAGAACACTTCCAATCTCTTTTCAGTGCCAACCGCTCAGTCCAAGAATCCGCCCTGCTCCAGCTCCCTCAACAGCCCCTAAGGCTAGAGCTGGATGAGGTCCTCACCCGGGAAGAGACATATAAGGCAATTGAACAACTGAAAAGTGGCAAAGCACCAGGTATGGATGGAATCCCCCCCCAGAGATCTGGAAGGCTGCCGGCAAAACTCTGCATGCCAAACTGCATGAGTTTTTCAAGCTCTGCTGGGATCAAGGAAAGCTGCCTCAGGACCTTCGTGATGCCTTCTCATTGTAATTGTAGTGTGATACCAGGTTGGTAGGGAAGGAACACACGGAAAAATGAATGAGTCCACTGGCACAATACAATTCTTACTGTACATGTTATCTTGTAACAAAAACTTACTCTCAGTAAAAAAGGAGTTTTAGTTTTGCTGGACTGCCAAGATTTCTGGAAGACCAGCACCAACATTGAAGAGAATGCAAAATAAAAACAGTAACTACTGAAATTATTCAACTGAGCAGGCAGCATCTATGGAGAGAGACAGCGAGTTAACAATACATATCAATGGGCTTTCATCAGAACAAGGAAAAGCTAGAAAACAAATATCTTTTAAGTTACAGAAGGAAGGATAAAGAGAATAAGGGAAACTAAGTGACACAAATAAATATTGATGCCTGCCAAGAAAGGGTGGTGAAGGCTTCTTAACTGTAGTCATACTGTTTGGAAGAGGCCAAGAGAGAGCATGGAGAAGAGAGAGAAAAATCATTCTGGGACTGAACTGGCAATTGCAGTACAAAGTAATTGCAGGAAATCTGAGGTAAAAATATTTTTAACACTTAGCAAATCAGACAGCATCATGGAGAGAAGTTAAAATACCTAACTGTAATAGTTTGTTAACCCGCTGCTGCTTTTTGAAGTAAGCCAATGCATTGTTTTCAATAATTAATGTAATTCTTAAATGGATGTTCCAAATTCATAAATATTTTATGTGAAAATAAATTAAATTAAGCTGAAGGAAATATTCAAAGAAGTGGATAAAGAGTAGAAGGCATTGTAAAGCAATTAAAATAACTGGTACAGTACCAGTCATGCAAATTGATTTTAATCTCCCATTGCAAAGAAATCAGTGTGTTCAAACACTTGATTACTTCAAGGAATTTTACATCAAGGAGAACTTTAAAGGATTGTGATAAATAAGTTCAGGTCTTTTAAAGAACCTAAGTAACTCCAGCACTTTAATTTAAAAAAATTTAGACACCTCGAATCAAGAGAAAAGTCGTTTCCCCATCATGCTTTCTTTTTGGAGTCCTGGAGCTGTATGAGAACGTTCCGCTGAGAGAAAAAATAAATACACAAGAGTCCTGGGCTGTGCTTTATTTATATACACAGTGCCCTCCTTAATGTTTGAAAGAAAAATAGCTGCTTTTCCTTTATCATCCCTGTGCTCCAGTTTAAAATTTATCATCAAACAATTCACATGATTGAAGTGCACATTCCAAATTTTATTAAAGGGTATTTGTGTACATTTTGGTTTGACCATGTAGAAATTACAGCACTTTTTATGCATAATGCTCTCATTTCAGGACACCATGTTTGGGACATAGCAAGCTATGTATATTGAAATAGTCATTGTTTTGTAATTTGTTGCACATGTCTTTCATGCAATCAGTGACTGAAGTCTGTGATTCATAGACATCACCAGGTGCTGAGCATCTTCTCTTGTGATGGTCTACCAGGCTTCTTCTGCAGCTATCTACATCTCCTGCTTGTTTCAAGGGCTAGCCCCCTTACATTTTCTCTTCAATATATGAAGACATGCTCAATTGGATTAAATCAGGTGAATGACTTGACCATTTCAGAATTTTCCAGTTTTTAGCTTTGAATAACTCCTTTGTTGCTTTAGCAGTATGATTAGGATCACCAATGAGTTTGTAGGCATTTGTCAAACTTGAGCAGATATTTCTACAGACCTCAGAATTCATTTTGCTACTGCTATCAGCAGTTACATTGCACCAGTACCTACGTCAGCCATGCTTGCTCAGGCCATAATGCCCCCACAGTATGTTCGCCAGATGAGGTGGGATGCTTTGGCTCTTGGGCAGTTCCTTTATGCCTCCACACTTTGCTCTTTCCATCAGTTTGATAAAGGTTGATCTTGGTCTCATGTGTCCAGAAGACCCTTTTCCAGAATTCTGCAGGCTCTTTTCTGTACGGACAGTCCCCGAGTTAGAATCGAGTTTCGTTACCTAGGTCTGTCTTTAATTTGGATTTGTATGAAAATCATAACATGTAAAATATATGGTACAGTACAACCCCAATTATCTGAAATAGTCGGGACCAGTCCAATGTCAGATAAACCTTTTATTCTGGAGAACTTTTTTTTTTTAAAAAGAGCCCAGTAGCAACAGCAAATCACTTGTATCAATGTTTAAAACAACAACAAACAACAAGGGAAGGCATTTTAAGCAATAAAATAACGTTTAAATCTCACCAAAAAAAAGTGCCGCTGCCACCAATCATCAAGATGAACCCACCACTGCCGCTGATCCCTGGGGAGACTTCCTGGGCCGGTGGAACACTCACTGGCGAATTGGCAGGCTCCTGACTCCCTGGTCACCGGAGCTTACGGTGCCCGATTCCCGACTCCAAATCCTCCCCTAGTCCTACTGCACCCACACACTGGGGAAGTAGGCCAAGGGGAGGGTTCTGAGTCAGCAGCCAATGTGCTGAGGAGGGAGGGGTTAAAGGGGATAGGAGGGGAGTTGAGGGAATGCCACTGAGCACGAGGTCCCACTCCTGCCCAGGAGGCTACTCTCCTTGATGACGCTGGGTCTCGGGTTTCTTCCGTTGTGACTAAGAAACAGCGGCATGCAGTTTGAGAGGGAGAAATGGAAAGAAAAGTCAACAGGGTAAGATAACGAAGAAATGGAAAGAGAGAGGGGAAGAAATAACCTGAAATGAGGCCAATTGTCATTCTAGTTTCATGTTGGTGAATTTTCTTCTAACCTGAGAGGTCAGTTCGGCTCTGGGAAAAATTTTGGATAAATGAGAATTTCAGACAGTCCGGTTTTGGATAATCAGAGTTGTACTGTATATATTTTACCTTTATATGCATATAAAATACTTCCCAATACATTGAAACATCTTAAACATATAGTAATGCAGTACATAATAATAAAAATAACTACATACGGTCATAAGATCATGATTAAAAGTTAACACTCACAGGAGAAGATGACGGAGAGATGGCTACTCTCTTGTGATACTGGGTGACGGCAGTGCCCCTGAGCCCATAGCCCTCCTGCAATTTCGCTCCTTCTGATCTGTGCCTGGCTCTTTCGCTTACACCTCCTGCCTCAATCTTGCTCGCTCCTTCTTGACTCCCCTCACCCCCCCCCCCCCACCCTATCGCTCACTCCCTCTCTCCCTCCCAGCTGGGTGAAGGCAGCATTGCACAAGAGTATCCTACATATAACTCAAACCAGAAATCTACAGCATTCTACTTTCGGTTGGCTACTCTGTATGCAAGTAAATTGGGCATTTTCAACCCAGGGACTGCCTGTACCTCTTGGCAAACTAAAGTCTGGCCAACCTGTTTCTGTGGTTAACTTGTGGTTTGCATCTTGCAGTGTAACCTCTGTATTTCTATTCACGAAGTCTTCTGCAGACAGTAGTCATGAGGGCTTTTTTTATGCACAAAAGCCATGTTATCGCCTGCTCACATTTCAAAAAAAAGGCAGAGGACAGAAGAGGCTGATCTTGCAGTCCTTTTATGCAGGGAGATTCTATTGCTGGCTTCTGAAAGTGAAGAAGGCAGGCATGTAGTGCATTGGCACTGCCCACCACCGTGACACGGAACATACATGCCAAGGAGTGAAAGCAACGTATACACAACAATGGCGACTGAGGAGCAGGTATGAGCACCAGTGGAGATCTATATGAGCAGTCTTAGAGCTCAGGCAGATCTTCTGTGCATCATAATCTCCTTTTTCACAGATGGGTGCTTTAAAATCAAGCTCTTGATTGGCTTACTCCATCATCGCGACATCGTCAGCCCTCCCTCTTTGGAGCAGAAGCGACTTCACTCCACCTCTCAGAGTACCACGTTCAGCAGAGGGATCCTGGATTGCGCTGGACCAGCCAATCTACTTTGGACCTTTTATGCAGGTAAGTGGAGCATCTTAAAGGCAGAGGAAACCTGTCTTTACAATTCACTAAATGTCACTGTAAGAGAGCCTATTGACATGTCCACACCTGTCTCCTGAAGAATGTTTATAATCTGTCCAACAAGCATTTGGGGATTTTTGTTCATTAGGTTAAGAATTCTTCTGTCTTCAGCAGTGGAGGTCTTCCTTGGCCTACCAGTCCCTTTGCAATTACTGAGATAAACAGTATGCTCTTTCTTCTTAATGATGTTCCAAACAGATGATTTTAGAAATCTTAAGGTTTGGGCAATGTCTCTTACTGTTTTATTCTCGTTTTTCAGCCTCTTAATGGCTTCTTTGACTTTCATTGGCGCAACCCTGGTCCTCATGTTGAAAAAATAGCAACTACAGACTCCAAAGGTAACCAAAAGCTAAGAAACAAGCCTAGTTCTCTTATACCTGCACTAATAAAGCAATAAACATTCCTGTGTACTCACAAACACCTATGAATCCAAATATCCCAAACATTATGGTGCCCTGAAATGGGGTAACGATGAATTAAAAAGTGCTGCAATTTCTACATGGTCAAACCAAGATGTATATCTGAATTGTTTGATTACAAAGTTAAAACTGTGGAGCACAGGGGCAAATAAAAGAAAAAAAAAATGTATTTCTCCAAAACATTATGGAGGGCACTGTACATTTCAGACAACCAAGGTTCATTTTAGAGAGAAAAATCTATGCTGCCTAACTCTGGATCAAAGAAGAGATTAAATAAATGGTCTTAAACACTCTGCACTCTTCATTCAGACAAATGATCAATGTAAAATATAAAGCAATGTGTGGAACAATACAGATTACCATGATAGGCTGCAATATTTTGTATGACTCAATTGTCATTGTTCAAAAGCAATATAGGTCACTTGACAGGTCTCACAATAGATTACAGGTACTCCCTGATTTAAGACCGTAATTCGGACCGAAGAATCAGTTCCATCTCGGAATGAACACGTCAGAATTGCATACTTACCTTGTTAGTCGGCATCCCAGGGTCTGCAGGCTGGGCGCATCCATCTTGATTCCTGTGAACATGCACGTGTCTTCAGTTGGCGCAGATGCAGTGGGTTTGGAGTTGGGTATTTTCTGTTTGTATCTGCCATAATTTTACCCAACTCACAGGAAGTTACTGGGTATATATAAGGGGACCACAAAGGGTTTTTTTAAAACTCCTCTTGCCATGGAGTAGTTTATTGTGACAGAATCTGAAATTGCTGGAACTATTCATTAATTTATAGATCTGCTCATGGCAAATGATGAAAAGAGTGCCTTTTGCAAAGTGCACACTATCATGCCCCCAACATTATCAAACTTGGTTTAGTCAAATATGCTCTTTCTTCACACCATAACTGATCAACACACCTTTCCTCCAGCCAAACATAGACTGAGGCAGCAAGTCCAATAGCAATCCATTGCCAATGCAGGTCAGATGGATAAATCAGGAGTTCATGATTAATTGAACAGTGTATTTGCCAGATGGCAGCCCAAGTTTTGGAAGCATAATCATCCCAATGTGAATCCGTCAGCATTTAGTTCAAAACAGATTAGTCAAAAATTTAAATAACATTAATATTTTTGAATGAATGTTCCTGCTTTTGAATCGTGATACTATTAATTCACAAGGTAATTAAAGAATTTTAGAACTAAATGCAAGAGGTAGCGCACCCTACAATGTTGATCACCTTTTCACCCCAATTCTGTGAGTGGCAGCAATTGTGATGAAAATGAGTTAACAGCAATTTACATAAACTCTTCCACTCTCGACTGAACTCTATCATAAAATAGAATAAACCGCATTTTCAAAGTGGGCTGAATTCGGAAACTGGTTTCACCAGATAAACTGCTTTAGCTTGGACTCCTATGGAAGAAAATGCAGCTGGTGTGGAAGCTTCTTGTGAAGTTCACAGCAGCTTTCTGCTTCTACCACGCACATTTGAAAGGAAATATTAAATTATTCTAATGTTTTTTTCTCAGCATTATTCCTTTATTTATCATATGGTGTGGTCCACATCAAGGTCATAGAACTTGCAACTTTTTGGAGAAAAATTTGAACCATCAGTTTAAAAAAATACTAAAATGCTCTGCAATAAAATATCCTGGCCAGAACTTTGAAGAATATAATTTAGTCTTGCTCTATCACTTAACAAGATCATGACAGATTTCATTGCTCACAATTAGATTTTCCAGCCTGATTCATTTTGTCCTCAATTCCTCCTTTGCATAGTAATCTGCATAAACCCTGAACACACTCAGCATCTCAACGGTACAGGTGCCTAACCTTTTATCCGGAATTCCAAAAACCAGCAATCCCCAAAAAACAGCACTTTCTGGTTAATAACATGACACATAAGTAACATTTTAATTTCCCGTAATAAATTTTCCGTTTTCAGAGAGAGACTGCTCCCCGCAGTTCCTGTCCCCATGGATGTCCTCACTTGCCCTCGGTGGAAAGGTGACTTTTGACCCCCCAGCACCCAGTGGGAGAGAAGCAGGCAGTGGCTGGCTCAATGTAGTTCAGGCTGCATGGGGGATTATGGGTAATGAAGACAGCCATTATTCCCGCATTAAGCTGTCGCCACAATCTAGTGCGATGCTCCATAAACTCTGGGCTCAGCAACACTGCATCCCTGCTGCCATGTCGGGAGTTAGGTGGGGAGGGGGTGGGGTGTGATGGACAGTGCCGCACTGCCAGGGTGTGCCTGAGATCTGGCCTGATGCGCTGGTGGAGCGCCTGAAAGCTCTACCACCCCGCTCCTCCTGCAGCTCTGCACCTAATGTCCAGCCGCCTGCCCCGCTTGGCTTCTGGGTCTGAGCAGCCAATGCTGGTTGCCTTTTTGACTGAGCTCCCGGGCCACCCAGTCGCCCCTGACCTCCACCTTACTGATGCGCTGGTCGAGAGTCTCCTGTATGGCTCATTTTGATCACCTCTTAATTCTTCTGATCGCTAGAGAATATAGATCCATTTCAATTATTCTTTTCTCATCACACCAAACCTTTTTCTTCGCTCATATTCTCCAATCCAAGGAACATTCCAGTCAGTCTGTTCTCTACACTTCCCAAATTCTACACATCCTTCCTGCATTAGTCCAACCAGAACCACAATGCTCCAAGAGTAGCCAAACCAAAGTTTCATACATCTGTCTGTAACCTGGCATCCTTACTCAATGTCATGCCAACAAAGGTGAGTGTGCCATATGATTTCTTTACCACCCTTGCTACATGCACAGCCACTTTCAGGGACCTAAGAACTTGGACCACCCGATCCCGCTGTACGCTGTCAATAATGTTAAAGGCCCCATCATTACTGTACACTTACCCCTTACAGGGGCAGCATGGTTAGCGTGGTGGTTAGCACAATGCTGTTACAGTGCCAGCGACCCAGGTTCAAATCTAGTGCTGTAAGGAGTTTGTATGTTCTTCCCGTGTCTGCGTGGGTATCTTCCTGGTGCTCTGGTTTCCTCCCACCCTTCAAAACAAACCGGGGTTGTAGGTCAATTGGGTGTAATTGGGTGGCATGGGCTCATGAACTGGAAGGGCCGGCTGCCGTACAGTATGTCTAAATTTAAAATTTAAATTCGACATCCCAGAGTGCAACATTTTTCTGCAGGTGACATAAAATTACTAGAATACAATATTAGGTAAGTTACAATAGAGTGGTTGTCAAGTATGGCAATAAGCAGTCAATATAATTTTATGAATAAAAATTATGCTTGAAAAGCATTTTAATGATGAATCTGCCAATAATTTGTTTTAACAGGGCAAACTTTGCCAATCTTTTACAGATTCTGACACAACCAACATGTTAATATATAAAAATAACACTGATGGAGAGAGAATCCAAGAAATTTGCAAATGAAGGTACACATTTGAATAGTGACTCAATGAGATTCTGGAACAACCAAGAGGCCAGAATGAGAAGTGTGTACAGCACAAGGTGAAGAGGGAAAAAGATTACAGAGAAATGAAGGAGTTTGCTAACAAGATCATACTTCTAAATTGAGCGAATGCATTGTCAGGATCCTTGTTTGGTCAGCATTGCATGTAAAAACCAATTTCTCCCAAGGCTCCAAAGCCAATCCTTGAAAGATCTTTATTAGCACTTGAGCCTGGACTTTGTTCCATTTGCACCTACTTCTCAAGTTCCTTCCAAACCAGTGACAGATCAGAGGGAATTAGTTTGTGGAAAACAGAAAAGGACCTGAAAGAAAGAAATTATCATCTGGAAAACCCTGATGGGCAAATTTCTTCGGCAAGACACTGAAGTGGCTGATCGGAAGGAATCAGTTTGTGGATTATCCAACGAGCAACAAATCTCTCTCTGAAACCAACAAGAACCTTCCTGAGTGGTAACCATTTACGTTTAAGCACCAGACCCTGGAGAAAATTCATAAATGTTAAATTCTGTGCACAGTATAAAAATTGCCTGATACTGGTGAACTTGGAGAAGTCAATGACTGGACTATTAAACCAAAGAACTTTCCTGAACATATACAAATTACACAGAATTAGAAGGGAATTAAGTTAGGTTGAGTTAAGTTAATAGTAATAAGTTAAAGTTTGTTCCTGTTTTTATGTTTAAAGAAAATTAAAAGCTAATTTTGTTTAAGTAACTATTTGCCTTGGTGAATTTCTATTGCTGTTGGGTTTTGGGGTCCTCTGGGTTCGTAACAATATGATGTTTAAAAGTGCTTTATAATTATTTCTGAACTGAGAATTTAAGACCTTCAAGAAAGACTAAAATGATGCTGAAGTTTTAAAAATCAGCTTCTCAAAGTGGGACTTTAATTACACACACACAAACAAACACATTTTCCATTTGTGCATAGTGGAGTTAAATTTAGAAATAAGTAAGAAATTTTTGTTATTGATAGTTTAATAAAAACAATTATTTTGAATTTATCACTGTCTGGTGAATTTTCCATTGCTGTTCCTTTGTAAGTGCGAACAAAGTCCCTTTAGTTTCAAACAAAAAAAATTAAAAAGGTTGTTTGCTTGTAACAAAACAGTGGAATATCCAAGAGGGCTAGTGAAGGACTAAAACCAAGTTTTCTATGGATGCTGTCAAGCAGAAGTGTTCAGATGAAAGAAGGAAGGGGTCAAGTACAACTCTGACAGAGCCCCCAACAAAATAAATAAAGCTGGTGTGCAAATAAAGCTGGATTTACAAGCTGCAGCCAAACAGGTCATCAAGAAATGTCAATTAAATTGTATAAACTAAATTACCACAATATGCCAAGACTGAAAAAGAAATGATAAATACAGTACAAAAGTGAGTGCGTGCGCATGTTATATAATATATGTATTTCACATTTGCATTTAGTGCAAGAAAAAAGTGATGTCTCAAGAGTGAAGATAGATCTGAGGGGAGTCACGTGATGGAGTAGTGGCCGGACGGTGAACTCCAGCCCTCTCCAGAAAAGTCGGGAAAAACAAAGGAAAACACAAAGGCACAGAAATAAAAATTACAGAAAAGTGAGTATAAAGGTGGAAAGAAGATGGCGACAAAAAAAGAAAAATCGAAAGCAATGGTAAGAAGAGAGGAAGAGAAGACAAAGGAGGAAAAAGGTGAAGGCCTTACCTGTCCGAAGAGGCCCGCTGCGGAGAGAGAAACCCGCTCCCTCAGATCGGTAAATAATGGACTACAAAAATGGCTCGCAGAGCCGAGTAAAAGTGCGCAACCGCGCATGCGCGAAGTATCGCGCATGCGCGATGCGAATGAAAAAAAACACACCGACGGGAGGGGGGACCAGCTGGGGAGTCGATCTCCACAGCCGGCAACGACAGCTGCAGAACACCTGCAGCAAGAAGAGACCACAGAAGACAATAGAAACAAGAAAGAAGAGGAGGAAAGGGCACCAAAGAAACAACAGATGGTCAACCCAGAGGAAGAAGAAGAGGAAGAGGAAGAGTACAGTGAAATAGAAGAAGAAAAGAAAGGCAAGGTAAAGGATATACTTGCTCTTATTAAAGGATACATGGAGTCATTTAAAGAATGGCAAACACAGGAATTTAAGGATTTAAGAAAAATAATAAACAACACAGAAGAGAAAATAAATAAAATGGAGATGACCTTAACAGAAATGGGAAAGAAAATGGACAAGATGGAAGAACGGGCAGTAGCAGCAGAAATGGAGGTAGAAGACTTAAAAAAGAAATTGGAGAAATCTAATAAAAAAACTAAAGAGACACAAGAACTACTAGCTCAAAAAATAGATACAATGGAAAACCATAACAGAAGAAATAACATAAAGATAGTGGGCCTTAAGGAAGATGAAGAAGGCAAGAATATGAGGGAGTTTATAAAAGAGTGGATCCCTAAGACCCTAGGATGTCCAGAACTACAGCAAGAAATGGAAATAGAAAGGGCACATAGAGTATTGGCCTCTAAACCACAACCACAACAAAAACCAAGATCTATTGTAGTAAAATTCCTAAGATATACTACAAGAGAAAAGGTACTGGAGAAGACAATGGAAAAAGTAAGAGAGGGCAACAAACCACTGGAGTATAAAGGGCAAAAAATCTTCATTTATCCAAATATAAGTTTTGAACTCCTAAAGAAGAGAAAAGAGTTCCATACAGCAAAGGCGATTTTATGGAAGAAAGGGTATAAATTTATACTAAAGCATCCAGTGGTATTGAAAATATTTATTCCAGGACAACAAAACAGACTATTCTCGGATCCAGAAGAAGCACGAAAATTTGCAGAACAATTACAAAAATAGACTGAGGGAGGAAGACGGGTAATGAGAGTTAAAATGATCACGATTGATATGTATGTGGGTAAAGACAAAAATAGACTGAGGGATGAAGACGGGTAATGAGAGTAAAAATGATCACGATTGATATGTATGCGGGTAAAGAGGTATAAGAGTGAATAGAGACAATGAGCATACGTGAATGTATCTGTACTTAGAGGAAAATATAGATAGTATAGACAAGAATTAATAAGGGAAGGTAATGGAATAGAGAGAATAAGGAGGGAATTAAAAGAGTGACCTTTGTGACATATGAAAAGTGAAATCTTTTCTGGGGGGGGCGGGGCGGGGGGAAATAGCGGTCACTGCAAAATCAGTTGACGCTTGCGAGTGGATTCGCAAATCCAAATGGAGAGGGGAGATGTGGTTGTCCGACAAGGGATAAAGGACAACTCAGGAGGTGAAGGGGAGATTGGGGATAAATAAGATAGAAATAGGAGAATAAGGAAAATGTTGGATGTTGTAGGAATGTTGTCTTATAAAGAGTTGAAAATAAGAAAACAGAAATGGAAAAGGAGGAAAGGAAATGATGGAAAAACGGAAAGAGAAGATAAACAAAATATAAAAGGGCTACGCTGAACTATATGTCTTTAAATATTAATGGAATACATAACCAAATTAAAAGGAAGAAACTACTAAATTTAAATGAATAAATGTATTCCATTAGAAAAAATAACATATAGGTTAAGAAATAATATTGAAATATTCAAACAAGTATAGGAGCCTTACATTAAATACAATAGCGAAAACCTACCGGGGACAAACATTACCTAAGTTGATGGAAGGAGAAGGAAAGAAAAGAATGGACTCAGTAGAATTTCTGGTGTAATTTTGTTGAATGACAACATTGTCTGACTGGCTTAATGCAACCTAGATTGTATACCTAAAATGGATGAGGGGGTGGTGGGGGGGTGGTTTGGGAGGTAAGGGGGGGGGGGAGAAAAAGTCACTGTATATGTGTGAAAAAGAAATAGTGTATATCATGGCTAATGTGATTTATGGTGTGAAAAATAAAAAAAATTAAAAAAAAAAGAGTGAAGATAGATCTGTTGGTGGTCCCAGATGAGTTTATGGTTAGGGTAGTACGGGAGGGACAAGAGGCTGACAACTGTTGAAAAATAACTGTTCGAGAACTGAGAGGTGGTCGATTCAGACTTCTGCATCTTCTGCCTGAGATGATGGAATCCTTCACGATGATGACCGCCTTCTTGGGGCAGTATCTCACATAAATATCTTCAGTGACCATTGAAGATAATGGAGAAGGAATGTGCAACT
Organism: Narcine bancroftii; assembly: GCF_036971445.1. Classification (NCBI taxonomy): domain Eukaryota; kingdom Metazoa; phylum Chordata; class Chondrichthyes; order Torpediniformes; family Narcinidae; genus Narcine; species Narcine bancroftii. The sequence continues at coordinate 186,671,056 of NC_091474.1, forward strand.
GTTTCCAAATCTGTAGACAGGTTAGTGAGATGGTGGGTGAAGGGTCACCTTCACCAGATGCACAGGAAATTTTATGCATGACATGACTGAAGCTAATGCGCTAAGGTGGACATGTTGGAAACTTGACAGAGGGATTCATCCAGGGATTTCTAGCTTATATGGCCATGAATTTGAATGATCTGCACACCAGAAAATTCAAGTTTAAGATCAAAATGCATTCAACATCAGGTTTCCAATTAACTCACAACCTTATTGAAAACAACTATAATGCCTCGCCTTTTTGTTGGTCTGTCTCCTTACACTCCATGTGTAACTACTACGTAAATCTTTCTGTTGTCTTACATTAATTAACATTAAAAGTCACATCGCAAGGCATTAAATGCCATTTTGAAAATCAACACATTCATTAAAATATATTCAAGATAACCTTCTCTACAACTGCAAAATTATACAAGCTAATCAAAAATGTCCTCTAATTGAAAGCAACATACTTCCTTAGTTCCTTTGCTCACTGCCTCCACAGAGTCAAATTAGATGTTCACAAAAGGAAAGATGACAAGATCACTTAACCAATATCTCTTCAAATTTCAATCTCACTTTGACAATGTATACCAAACAAAATTGATTGTACTTTAATTTTACTTTAGCCTTTCAGGCAAAATGATTGGAATCACCTCAGCTTCCTTTATCCTGCTAAATAGTTTAGCTAAATGTACTCCAGCACAACATATACCGGTACATCATGTTCTATTTCTTCAATTCTGAACCTATTCCTGGCAAATTATTTTAAATTAAATGTAAATTCCCAATAATCTTAGCTAAAAGATGACTTCAATATTCAGGTATGTGCATCAGCAATAAACTAATTATTTTTCAGCATTAAGACTGAACACATTTCTCAAACCCCAGTTTCATAAAATTGAAATCATTACAGCTTCACATGTTGTTTCTTTGTCCCCTTACCTTGTGGCACACTGGGCTGCAAGTGCAATGCATCTTCAGACCTGACATGCCTCCAATCAAAATCATCTTCCAGATCTTGCCAGTATTGACATGGTTCCAAGCCATCATCAAAGGTACAACCTCCTGTGGCAAAAAAAAATCCAATACATTAGGAAGTGGGAAAATATAAAAATAAATAAACCAATCAATCACTTTGCTATACCTTAAAATTTCCCGTTAGATCCCATAATTTAATTGGTGGATACACAAGTTTGCACCAGGCAATTATTTTCTTCTTGGCAGCTTCCCTTATGAGATCGTAAGCCCCATATGACAATAAGTAAGACTCTAATATTCCTCTCAATTTTCCATTGAATCAATCTACTCCAATATTGACTGGGAATTAAATGCAAATGTTGATCCCAGTACAATTCACAAGTTTATCCGAGTGTCTACATTTCTGACCAAAGTCAAATCATGCAGAAGCAGGCTCTTTATCCCACCACATCAATACTGGACCATCAAGCACCCACATCCAATAATCCCATTTTATTATCATGTATTTGTCTAATAACTTCAGTCATATTCAAATGTTATATTTCTATCTACCTCCAGGCTGATATATATGCAGTTTTCTGATATTTCCTGTGTATGTTCTTGACCAAAGACAAAGGCATTTCCATCACACAACCTTGAGAGCTTGGACACATTTTGGTTCTCAAGATGCCCATTAACTGATATCTTATGGTCAAGTATCTTAAAATTATTTCTGCTCTTTAATTGTTGTACTGGATTGATTGTTGCACGGTACTGTTGGGTATGATTTGATTGGTGTCACATTCATGTTCCACTGCGCGTGATGGCAGAGGAGGCCAAGGCAGTTGTGCGTGTAGTGGAGGACATGCAGGTGTCTGATGAGTGGTAGCCACATTGTTTGAAGGAGGTAAACATCTCTGATGATCTGGCATGGAAGTCCTTATCCAGGGTGCAGATGTGATGCAGATGGAGGAATTGAGAGAATGGAATGGAATCCTTACAGGGAACTGGGTGGAAAGAGGTGTAGTCAAGGTAGCTGTGGGAGTTATGGGTTTGTAGAAGATGTCAGTCGAGAGTTTGTCTCCTGAGATGGAGACAAAGAGATTGAGGAAAAGGAGAGTATTGCTAGAGATGAACCAAATGAACTTGACGTTGGGGTGGAAGTTGGCCCCAAACTGGATGAAGTCAATGAGCTCATCATGAGTACATGAGGCAGCATCAAATTAGTCATCAATGTAATGGAGGAAGAGTTGAGGGGCCTTGTCTGCGTTGGCAAACTGAAATAATTGTAGTAATTGAAGTGCAATATGGTTGATTGCACAGAATGCACACCAGTTCTGAATGGGATGAATGTTAGGGTGGTGGTTCAAGTACCAAGTAAATTAGCTGTTCTATCTTCATTGGCAATTAAACATTCAGAACGCTGCTGAAGAAGCACTTATTCAAGCAATGGAGTATTCCATTGTATTGCTGACAGACTGCGTAGATGGGCTTTGGGGAGTCGAGAGGACATCACTCCCCACTCAGCCTCTGACCTGCTCTTGGAATCACAGTATTTATGCAGCTGGTTTTGTCAAGTTTGTCATCAATGGTGCTCAAAGTATATTGATGAAGGACTTGGCTGTGGTAATGTCATTGTCTGTCAAGAATTTCTCAATGATGCCTGGTAATCATGACATAAATGTTGATGGCCGCAAAACATTCTCACCCAAATGTTTTCAAGGCCAGGAATGATGTTGGTATGGACACAAAACCCATTGTGCTATTGCATCATCTGAGATTTGGAGGAAGTAGCAGATTGCACCATAGTTACTGCTGTGAGGAAGTCAGATAGTGATGACCCAGCTGGAATTATCAACTTTCACTGACACAACTACCATCCTTTGTGCAAGGACTGGCACCAAACACAGGAATGTTTGTTCCCTGATGCCCACTGACACCGTCTTTGCAAAAGCGCTTTGATGCCATGCTTGGTCAAATAATAACTTGATGGCAAGGCCAGTCAATCTCAGTTTACCATTCAAATTCGGCTCCTTGATCTATGCTTGCATGTTGTGATGAGATTGGGAGTAATCCTGTCAACATTCAAAATGGGCATTAGGTAAGAATACTGGACAGATGAGCAAATTTTTGTTTAATTTCTTTCCTGGTATCACAGGTTTCTCCACAATCTTAATTTGTCACATGAATACCTGATAATTTTAGAACATGTAGCGGCAGCTACACTACTACTGAAAGAACACACAACCAGACAGGTTAAGCTCAGTGAGCAAAACTGATTTATTGCAGGCTGCTGGGCTGGACTTGTACTCCCAGCCCGGCTCAGCTGGAGGCACTCAACTTGAACCAATCAGTGTCCATCCTTTCCAGTCCTACTGTGTAGAAATGTTGTTGTCATTTAACCCAGGTCCAGGATCCTGATAGTCAGTGTCACTTAGACTGAGCTGGGCTGGCGCAGGCTCGGCTACAGGTAGAATGTGTCAGCAATTCCTCCTGTATAGCTTTCCTTCTGAACGAATAAGCAAAACTCTGGGCTCCTTGTAAGTCTGGTTGTAACCTTGTGGGGGTTGCAACCTGACAACCTGTCTTTCCATTAAAGGCTGAAGTGGTTGGCTTGATCTGCCATAGCACAACTTTTGTAACAGTCTCTCATTGATAAGCTGGGATTTAATCTCTTGTGGCTTATGCATTTGATGTTCAAGTAGCTTCCTTGAGACAGGGAGAGTAGTGCATGTTTGCCCTGACATTAGTCTTTGTGCAGGAGACCCTAGCACTGTGTCTCATGGCACGTTTTTAAGATTTAAGAGGTTAAGGAAAACATTAGTTCTATCTGTGAGATTTCTCCATGAGTTGCTTGTTACTGCAGACAGCTCTTTCAGCTAACCTATGAGATTGGGGACATTGGGCTGCTGGTGACATGAGTAAAGTCTCACTCTACGTTAAAGTTCTTGAATCGCTGGCTTGTAAACTGTCTGGCATTGTCTGATATGAGGACTGAAAAGTGTCTTTTGAGCTGCTGAGGTAACATCATTAAGCAGGTCAATCTAATAACTGCCTGAATACAAGTCCACTCGCACAAAATACTGCTGACAGTGCCATTCAAAGATGGCAGGTCTGGAACTGAATGAAGGAGAAGTGGTTCCTTTTGCTGGAGTGGTTTTGTGCTATCTCCTTGTTGATGTCATATGTCATTGTAGGCCAGTCAATTATGCTCCTTGCTCTCAGTTTAGTAGCTTCTGCACCAGGATGTTCTCTGTGCATAATGCTATACTCCTTTTGCAATAATCCAGGAATGAGGTTAGTTCATCTCTGAAAGGAAAATAAGGACGAACAGCATGTGGAATACCATGCCACTCATGTGTGATGATAGTGCTGAGTGGCTGCAGGGTTGTATCAACTACTGTATCAACTGCTGTGCGTCTCTTTAACTCCTCCAAGCGCGAGAAGGATACGTAGTTGACTGTCATGATGTCAAAGTTGTCTTTCTCACCATCTTGCTGAACAGTGGAATTCCTGGGAGATTGAGACAGAGTGTCAGCCAGGTACATTCATTTTCCACTTTTATACACCAGGGTGATGCTGTACTTTTGAAGTCATAACATCATCCTTTGTAGTCTTGACAGTGCTGCATGCATGGGCTTCTTTTGTATAATGACCGGGGCTGGTGGTCTGTTTCTATGGTCACCGGCTTGCCATAAATATAATCATGGAATTTTAAACGTGCAAAAACCACTGCCAACAACTGAGCATATCTGGTTTCTGTGTCAGTTAGTGTTCATGAAGCATAGGCTACAGATTTTCCTTCCTGCATACAGGCTGCTCCTAGGCCATACTGTGAAGCATCACTGATAAGTGTTTCCGGCTTACTGATGTCGTAATAAGACAGAACATGCTTCTTTAGTACTTCAAAAGCATTTTGCTGCTGCTCATGCCAAGTCCACTCATTGTCCTTGTGTAGTAGTTGTTGCAGTGGAGCAGTGAGCTGACTGGAATTCAGAATAAATTTTCCAAGATAGTTGACCACCACCAGGAATCCTTTCAGAGCTGGAACTCCTCCTGGTACTGGTATTTCACTGATTGTGTTTTCAAAGGGTCAGGTTTAAGGCCTTCACTTGTGAAAACGTGACCAACGTAGCTAACCCAATTCCTGCATCCTGTCCAGCTCAGCTTTGATTCGGTCCTTCATAGCTACAGGAATGCGATGTGCAGGACGAACAATTGGTCTCACTTCCAGGTCAAGTCTCATGGAATAGGTTACAGGTAGCTTTCCAAGCTCACCATAAAAAAGGTTGCTACATTCAGCTTGAATTTGATGTGACAGATTATCTTCAGTGGGCTTAGGTGAGTATCTTTGCTGAATGAGACCAGGCCCATTTGAATGCATACACGTAGCCTGAGCAGTAGCAGAACATCCTCATGAACAACGAAAAACAGCTATGTGTATAGGCATCGCTCTCGGTAGCACTGCAATTTAACCATACCAACCACCTGGATTTTGTTACCCCCATATGCAATGAGGCTTGTGGATTTAATGCATGGCCTTATTTTTTTCTTCACTCTACTCACTCAAATGCCTTTTTTGACAAGATATTACACTTGGCACAGTGCTATTACCTTGCACAGAGACAAAAGCTTCACCATTTTCTTATATTTGTGCATCAGTTGAATCAGCAGCCATTTGCAGAGTTATACCATCGACATAGAATGCCTCATATGTATTGCTATCAGCTAGGTCTGGTTCTATCTGGTGAACACTTCTCTTATCTCTGCTTATTGTAGGTCTGTTGTTTGAATTTGCAGCATTTTTTAAAATGATTCCATTTGCAAAAGCTGGACATTTGTCTCTTTTAGCTGCATGATCACCTCCACAGTTATTGCAGTTAGTAATAAACTGCATCACAATTTTTCCTGGCTGGTTCTTCATTGTTGTCTCGTACTTTTGTTTCCTTGTGAACCTAGCCTGGACTGCATCAACATTTGTATCACTGTGCTGTGGAGAAGCCAGTGTTTTGTTTCGCTTCAAACATCTCATGAATTTGACAGATGGAGATAGCCTTGGCTAATGTCAGACCACTATCACACAATAGCACCTTTCTCATATTTCTCACCTTTCTCATTACTATTAGACTAGTCTATCTCTAATAAGCTCCTCACAGAGAACTCTAAAACTGCAGCTTTTCACTGACATATGAGTCAATCGTCTCACCATCTTTCTGATTTTGTGTGTTGAACTTGTGTCTTTCCATAGTAACAATGGTTTGAGGGTTGTACATTTCTCTAAATTTTCTCAAGGCATTCAGGATCCTCTTTGGATTACGCAGGAACGAGGATTGCTCCTCTCTCACCAAGATCTTTTACTTCTCCCGCGTACACAAAAAATCTGTGGTCCTGCTAAATTGAGGAGAATGTATGCTCGAGTACGGGCTGGCTTATCAGAGTGTGCCGCCGCAATGAAAATATCATATTCTTGTTCAAAGATCCGGCAGTTTTTGGCGATGTTATCATCAAAGACAAGTGGGTCGGGCCTCCGGACTCCATCCACCATATTCACCGTTTAGCTGTGCTGTCATGGCTGGCTTAGTTGTCCACACTCAAAAAAAAACAAATCCTGGACAAAAAACATTAACCTTGAAGAGTCAAGGACATCCCACTTTTGACACAAACCTAGTTTATTAACTATATATATGGAAGATGAAAAGTATTAGAACATGACCACTGAAATGTGCCAGTATCAAGAATCCAGGATATTAACACAGTGACTGGTCTACACCACCATTGTCACCTTTTCTTCTCATCAGATTCCATCGCAAGTAGACTTTGTCTTAGATCACCCTGTATGACTCATCTTTCTCCATCCAACCTGTTGTTTTTCTTGACTCCTTCCCTCTGGCTTTTGCCAGACTACTGCCCCTGTCTGTCATGCTTCCCCTCTCCCTAGTCCACCAGTTCCACCCTGCCTTCTTTCGGTTGGTGTCTCTTCTTATGGACTTGATCTTAAGAGTTTTGGCCTGAAAAAGCAACAATTTTTCCCCCATCTACTGAGATGTTCCAGCAGGTTGTGTTTATCAGCAGGTTCCAGCATCTGCAGTATCCTGTAAGCTTCCTCTTTAAAACTGTTGTTCACCCACAACATATTTCCATTCTGAAAATAATTTATTCAATATCAACTTATTTCTCTCACAGATGCCCACACTTTGGGGCTGCCTGCACGGGCTGTCAGCGCAGAGATGGCCCCACGCTGACAGAGCCCACAACAAAATAAATAAAGCTGATGTGGTATGATAACTTAGAAAAAGTGATTTTCCAGCTATGACCAGCTGGATGTCAATAAGAGGGTGGTAAAGTTTATTGTCATTGCACAATTACAATGTACAAATATATCGAGATTCTTACAAGCTGCAGCCAAACAGGTCATCAAGAAATGTCAATTAAATTGTATAAATTAAATTACCACAATATGCAAAGACTGAAAAAGAAATTATAAATACAGTACAAAAGTAAGTGTGCGTGTGTGTGTTTAGTGTGTTTTCAGAAATTCTGGTACAAGTTTCCAATATTCACAATTTACAACTCAGATTTCTTACTTAACAAATGTTTAAATGATATAAACCTTCCTCGGACAGGAGGTTAATTATAAACAATCCAGAGAGTAATACGGAGAGAATGGGAATAATATCATTTTGATATCTGCAATGATAAGTTAGGTAGATTATCAGGATAAATTTATTTTGAAGATATGGATGGTGTGGAGTATGTTTCCACATGGCGTGCTTGCATCCTTTCAGGCTCGGACTGATAACACAAATTAGTAATAAAATATAGAGTAAGGGCGCAGAATATTGACAGTTAAATTCAAAGAGAGGAAGTTATGTGGAGAGTGAATGCTAGTAGATATCTGTTCGACCAAATACAGTAATTTCTCTTTTATGGATACCATGTACTTACTTGTAAGTAATTTAATTCTGCAAAATTCCAGAGTATTATTCTAAATTATTGGGAAATTGGGGAGCAAAAAAATAGGCCATTCTGTCAAACTGATTTATTCCGGTGTTTATACCCGACAGGAGGATCACTGTACCTTACTTAACGTAAACCAGTCAAATTTTTCTATTCTTTTCCAACTTGAGGACTTACCAAGATTTTCCTTAATCTGAGCAATTTGTATTGACTGCCTAATTCTTACTGAGTAAATTGACTTCTCCAAATTTTCTCATGGGTTATATTCTTAAATATCATTATTTTACGTCCCCATTTAAACTCCCATCAGCCTTTGAAATTATTTGATCTTTTAAATCTTTCATGTATTTTCATTGCAATATTTTCAAAAGTAAAACGACATAAGTATTCTGTCATTGTTGGCTGCTTGGAATAAGGACAAGTTAAAGGTTAAAGTTGCAGAAGCATTTATTCCACTGTTATATTTGCATTGGTCATTTGTTGTTTCTTTGTTGCAGAATTAAACTTCCAATCTTCCTCTCATCATAGGATAAGTTTCAATGGAGTCAAGAACCAGATACAGACCAGTGGATGGTGTGGGGACACCAACATTTCTCAGCGGAAAGCCCTGCAAAATTAGTGGGCAAAGCCCAGTACATCGCTTTGAGAAAATCTACATGGAGCACTGCCATCTGAGAGCAGCAGCAATCATCAAGGATCTAGGACATGCTCTGTTCTTCCTGCTACCTCAGGAAAGTGATCCAGGTGCTACATGACTTGTACCACGAGGTTCAGGGACAGTTGCTACTCCTCCACCATCAGACTCCTTAGCAACAAACTCAGAGACTCATTTAAAGGACTCTTACTTTGAACATTATTATTGAATATTTACTTTCTGTATTGCATTTGTTTGCACTTCCTTCTTGTTGACATCTCTCTTTTGTATTTATATCTTTTCTTAGTACAGTTTTTTTTGCACTAACGATAAGTAGAAATTCAGGAAAAAGAATTGCACTCTGACAATAAATCTGAACTTTGAATTTGAACTTTGTAAGAGTATGCTTCATTGTTCCTTCACCATCATTCAGGTGCCTTGCCATTCGGCATAGGCAATCATGTCTCTCCATCCGTCATGATCTTTGACCCTCCAAATTGTAGTTGTTGCCTCTTCTCTGTCAGTAAAGCCTCCATCTTTGAGCTGAGATCATAATCGATGTTGAGTTCATGATTATACAAGGGAAAAATACTGAGGTGATTTCCCATTGCCTTCTTTGGATGCAGTGTCCATACTGAATGGGTAACCCTGGCTATTGATCAGTAGATTCATCTGCCCAGCGTTTTTAGTTTTATAGCCATAAATTCCAATTTGTAGAATTTGCTTGTAAAAACCATCCACCATCTACAATCCATGACTTCATGTGACCTTGATTGGGAGGTTAAACAGGTACTACACTTTGCCCCAGGATGACCTGTAGGCTTTCAGATGGAAGGAGCACCTTGCTGAATAATTGTACAGCACCGGCACCAGTTCCTTCACCTCATAAAAAATACAATGCGCCACATGCTGCATTTACTGACACTTTTCTGCTGATGAACAAACTTTGCAGAGATTGTTTCCAGGCACATTAGTTCAGGAAGTTACTTGGCAAAATGAATGCACCTTTTGTAATGTTTCAGACACAAGATCCTCATTTTTCAAAACACTGGCAAGCGTCATTTGAAACACAGCATTGAATTTCACAAATGTTTTGTCAACATTCAGCTTTGCAACATCATTGCCTTTCTTCAAGCTACCTTTGACAAATATCCAAGACTAATTACACATGGAGTCAGAGTCATCCAGCATGGATACAAGGTCCTTCGGCAAACAAAGTCCCTGACAACCATCAAGTACCCATTGACAAAAATGTTATTTATTGTCCTCATAACTTACCCAAGATTATACTCATCACTCATACACTGAGCGTAAATTTACAGTGACAACTCAACTCATATGCCTTTGGAACAAGAGAGGAAGAAACTGAAGCACCCACCAGATCCCAGTGGAAGAATATGCAAACACTTTACAGTCAGCACTGGTGGCCAGGTTCAAACCCACCAGTTAAATGCAACAAGTCTACCAGCAGGGCTGCTGTATAGAACTTGGTTGTGTCATTCCTCATGTTAAAAAAGCATCCACTCTGTGGCCAAGACCTCCTTTCACTAATGCCAATTTAAAAAAAGGCAAATGTCTTAACTGATTTCCTGCTCAAATCCTCGCTTGTAGTTTTTGTTGCCTTTATCATGAATAACTCCATTGATCTGTTGTCTGACTCCCAATCTGCCACCATATGCAAATTTGCACGTCTCCGAAGCCAGTATCCTAACTCCAGGCTTCCTTTATCCATCACAACAATATGGTTTGATATAATACTTCCTTGAATCATCTTATTTCATTGTTAAAAATGCTTTACAATTGCAAATTCTAGTTGTTTCATTTTTATGAATACTGTCCTTCTAAGCAATTACGACAGCAACTATGTAGAAATGAACGCTCCACAAATACCAAAGAACTGCAATGGTGTGCAGTATACAGAGGTTAAGGAATTTGAGCACTGACAAATTTACAAAATCCATTTAAAAAAACTCTATTGCAGAAATATGTTCTCACTCATTTGTATGAACAAATAATTGTCGGATTTAAAAATTACATTCTATTGCAGTTAATGGAACCAAGTTTCAAAAGCCAGCTACTACTCATCGGTGATGTTATATGACATGGTCAGAATGGATGGTGGAGGATGAATTAATATTTTTACAATTCAAGGACAGCAAAAATAGGCAAATTTACACAGGCAAATCGAGAAAAATACTCAGTTCCAACATGTTCGCTCAGCATTTGCCCCAACAAGAGCATAATTCAAGTCAATATAATCTATTTCTAAGAAAGAAAACACAAAAATATGAACATTGAATCATGAGATCATCCTTAATTCTAACTTGAAAATTGTATACATTGAACAAGCTGATTAAAAGATATTCAATAAAAAGCAATTCATATTAATGCTTTTTAATGTTCATTGTGTATAGATAATAGCAGGACTGGAGGAATTACCCAGCAATTCAATCAAAACTACTGGATGGAGAAAAATTGAGCAAATAAAAATATCACAGACTAGCAGAATCAGCCAATTCCAATGTAGGCTCCAATTAGAAAATTTTGTTTTTGAGTCTGGAAGGCTGCAATGTGCTCAGGCAGAGGGCTGGTGTTCCTCAAGCTCACTTTGTGTTTTATTGTGAAACTGCCAGAGGCTGTAAACAGAAGGGTCGGAATGGTTAATGAAGCTCAGGTCATCCCGGCACCCTGAAAGCAGGCAGTATGCAGAGCGTTTGGTTTCTTCAATGTGGAGGAGGCTACATTATGAACACAAAATGTAGTGCACCAAATTGCAAGTTCAAGTAAATTGCTCCTTCAGTGAGAAAAATTGCTGGACCCCTGGATGCTGGGAAGGAAAGAAGTGAGGATAGGTGTTGCAAATTCTTCTGTAGCGTAGGAAAGTTCCACAAGACGGGATAGGGTGGATGGGAACAGAAGAGGTGACCATGGAGTCAATAAGGAATTGAATTCTTTAAAATGAGATGAGAAAGGAATGAAATATGCCTGCTTCAACAAGATTCCACATCAGATGCATATGGCCATTGGATGTATCCTATAATGCTGCACATAACACAGACAAAGCATAATGTGCTTCTTCTCGCCATAGTGATCCATTTGGTCTTATTCTATCAAAAATATTTCCTTGTTCTACTTATCCCTCCTAACTACACTGCAACTTAAAACTAACTTGTTTTCTCTCACTCCCAGTTTTGATAAAGGACCCTAAAATCAACCATGTTTCCTGCCACCTGACCTGCTGAGATTTTCTTGTGCTACTTTGATTACAGATTTTCAGGATTTGTTGTCTTTTTTTTAATTTTCAACCTTTCAGATTGATGTAAATTTGCTGACCATAGTACAGTAGTGGGCTGTATAAAAAGGGGCGATGAGTCAGCATGCAGGAGGGAGATTGAAAACTTGGCTGAATGGGGCACCAACAAACTTTGCACTCATGTCACCAAAAACCTAATTGTGGATAATTAGGAAGGAAAAACTTGATCCTTAGGGAATGGGAAGTAGAAAGGGTGAGCAAATTCCTGGGAGTCACTACCTGCCTACATTTTGCTCATACTTTGATGAAGAGCTCAGACATGATCCATTATACATCTTTATCTTCGTTACATGAAGTACACTTTGTGATCTGCTGAGTTTATCGCATCATTCATTTTATTACAATCACTGTATCTGCAGACTATCATATTTCACACCATTTATTATCGAATATTTATTTTCCGTATTGCACAATTTGTTTACATTTATTTCTTTAACATTTCTCTTTTTGTGCATTTTTCTTGAGAATACATTTTTTTTCAATGCTGATAAGTCGAAATTCTGCCATGCCCACAGGAAAAAGAATTTCAGGGTTGAATGTAATGTAGTATATGAACTTTGACAATACTTCTGAACTTTGATGACCTTTCATCAGGATAAATAAAAATTCAAATATATTTACGTGACAAATGCGAAGAATGGAGAGAATATCTCCAATAGGCTACAGACAAAGGGAAACTGAATGACAGATTACATTGATGGTATCTGACAGAAGAAACGATGTTGGAAACTAAAGCCCCTTTTACACTTGGATCCCACTAAATTGGTCATTCAGTGTCCCAGGATAGGAATGATGTTTTTGCTGTTCACACTTGACCACTCTTAACTGGGACACTACACGCATTCCCATTTGCAAAAGAGGTTAGGACTGTTCTACCTTCTATCAGTGATGTCATGATGCATCGAGCGATGCTGGGCCTGCCTTAAATCCTGATGAATGTATTATGATCTTTTATTTGAACAAAATTAATCGTGTCTAATTATAACATAATTAAGCATTATGTACAGCACAGAATGAGCCCTTCAGCCCCTGTTGATGTTATGCCGACCTATATGAACCTTTATAAAGGATCTTGGGGGTGTGTTAGCAATAAATAGCAATTGTGGGCAATTTTTAAATAGTGTGGGAAAGTTGGTAGCGCTATCATGCACAATTTATAAAGACTGTGGGAAAAAAAACAAATGGCAGACCTGTCCTCCCAGAATTCCATGCAACAGAGAAGGGCTGTATGCACAGCTGCATATACAGAATACTCATGGAGGGGTTTCTCTGCCACACAAAATTCTGGGAGGTCAGGACTGCTATCGCTTTTTCTCATGGTCTTTATAATTGTGCACAAGACTCTGCCATTGCTATTTCCCATGCCAGAGTTTTAATCTCTTCTTCCTACATGTTCCTGCACACACAAAAACTTGGGATAGTTCTGACCTAGAACGCAACTGCCAGTTCTATACTTGCTTGATTGCAACGCCAGCCTCTGCAGACGCTGGGGATTGCACAAGGGGTTGAGGCACTCTATACCCGGCATGAGATGATGTCATTTCTTGCCAATGTTGAGACTATTTTCATTCCACTCTAGACCCTTTTTAGGCTGATTGGCTGTTAATTCCTTGGACAACTTGCAAGTGTGAAAGGGGCTTCTTTTGATACAAAACATGTAAATGCTGAAAATAGCCTGGAAGGTTGCATCCATTAAAGAACATTAAGTTGAGAACTTGAATGAAAATGTTCAGATTGCACACCTTCAACCATGTCATACGATCTCAATTTGTCAAAAACCGCAATGAAAAATTTGTTTCAGTTAGTTTAGTATTTTAAGCAATTCAGAACAAATCAGTTTTCTTCATTCTGTCATTTGCTCTCACTTCAAGTGGAACTCATGTAATTTCCTCCCCTGCTAAATTTCATTTGCAAGAAAAAAAATCATTTATTTTCTCAACTCTGTATAAATTTCATGTCAATTTTAAATGAGGGTAATGATCCTTCACCTTTCCATTCAATTGCAACACTTTACACTAAATTTTGCCCATCTTTGATGTGAAAGGACACCCCTTTAACTTGCCCTCCAATTTCCTCTCTTTCATCATTTTTTGCACCTTCAATGCAAATTAATAAGTTAAACTGTAGTCTTCAGACTATTTATATCTGGTTCCTCCGAAGATTAAGGTAAATGAGCTTTGAAACCAATTACAGCAGACTTGTTTCTGTTTGCATTCTTTCCTGACACTTCAGAACCATTCCTTTTCAAGTGGTCAGCCAGCAAATGTTGCCCTTACAAACTTACTGGCTTATGGAATACCCAATAGTCAATCACATGCTGATAACTATTATTCACGGTTGCATGTCAAAATAGCTGGAAAAGAATAGCTTCCATCCTTCCATGATAATAGGAGTGAACCAGATAGGTTTTTTATGATAATTCTGGATTTTTATACTCATTTTTCTTGATGCATGCTTTAATTTCTTAGTTTTCATTAGGCTTCTTCAGGTCCATTCTCCACCAAGAATGTGCCTGCAGAAACGTAAGTGGCCCTTTGAATTGCCGTTCAGGTGGCAACACTAAAAACTCAGCACTGGCCACTTGAAGGGGCAGCTGCACCGGATGTGCCTCTGAGCGCACTACGGCTCCTGTCCCTTTGGGCAGTCAGGTTTGGGATGGCTGGCTGTCAGATCTGGGACAACCGGCATGGGCACATCCTGCATGAGATGTCCCCACACTGATCCTGCTGTCCCACTCTCTTCCAACAGGCCTATATCAGTCCCCACACTGTGGGGTGGCTGGCGCTGGCGGTCTGTGTGGGGACGTCCCATCCACAGCCCTATATATCAGTCCCCACACTATGGAGACTGATATCGGGTTGGGAGAGAGCGGAGCAACCGGATCAGTGTGGGGACGTCCCCGCGCTGGCTGCCCCACAGTGTGGGGACTGATATAGGGCTGTGGGCGGGACGTCCCCAAACTAATAGCCCACGCCGACAACCCCACAGTTTGGGGACTGATATCGGACCGTTGGGAGAGAGTTGGGCAGCGGGATTAGCGTGGGGCTGTCTCTGCGCTGACAGCCCATGCAGGCAGCCCCAAAGTGTTGGGACTGATATCAGGCTGTTGGGAGATAGCGGGGCAGTGGGATCAGCGTGGGGATGTCATGCTGGCTGCCCCTGCCCTGATGTCCCACGCCAGGGGGCAGGTCACCTGGGAGGGGAGCTGTCAAGCATTCACCAGCTCATCCTCTTAGCAGCCGCTTTCAGGTGGCTGCATTCATGTGCCGGGGTGACCTCAGTACTCCAGTGATTATCCCTCCCAGATGAGGGTTACGAAGTTCACCTCGCATGCGCCTCCCGTGCTTTCAAGTGGCCTCCTGACAGCCGCATATGGGCATAATATGCGGCTTTACATTGGGGGATTTTGGCCACGAAAAAGTGCCTTTTGTTTAATTGGTGAAGTTTCTCAACAATCATTAATTCAAACTTATCTCTTTTGTGTGAGGTCCCTGACCACCATTCTATGATACTGTTCTGTGTTTTCTTTCTCCTATAATCTCTTAAAACGAGAGCTGTGTTGGAAAAAGTCTGTTTTCTTCAACCTGTTCTTAGAACCAAGAGTTCAAGATCGAAAGCCAGGCCTCGTGCTGGAAGCCACCATGGTTGAAAAGATAACTGGTAATGAAGTTAAAAATTTTATCATTAGTGATATGAATCAACTGCAATAATGTGCATCAGGTCACAATAATTTCATTTGCAATAGCAGGGCCCAGAAAAGCATGAATAAGAAATATTTGCATGGAGAAGCAGTTTCTCAAATCCAAATTAATTTTCTTCAAAATTAACCTCCCCACTCATTGTGAAGTTGTGACACTAAATAAGCCATTTTATAACCATATAACAATTACAGCATGTTAACAGGCCAACTCGGCCCCTTCTAGTTTGTACTGATCTAAGTGATCTCCTCTAGTCCCACCTACCTGCACTCTGCTCATAACCCTCCAATCCCCTCCCATTCATATACCTATCCAACTTTTCCTTCAATTTTATGAATCTGTATTATAAAAGAAGCTACATTATTTTTTTTAACTGCACATGAAGAAGCAACAACTCTGTCCATTTTTTGATCAAAATAGACAAACAACAGCCAGATCTGTTTTGGTAACAATTTATGGCTTGCCTCCTGTGGATTTTCCTGAAATGCTTAGTCATCAATGCAGTCAAAGTAGAACAATGCAGGTTCTTAGATATTGCAAACATTGGTTGGCGAGTTTGTCCCCAGTGCAAAATTGTTCGAGAGAAACCAAACCTCAACAGATATTTTGTTCCAAAAGTCAAATGCAAATTAGTCCAGAACGACAAAGCATTTCCAATAATTTTACTGAACTATTTCAGCAGCTTTAATGCTGGATATCCAACACCAATTTATACTGACAAAACATTTCTTGCCTACATATCTCAGCTAAGATTAAAAAAAATTTTCACCTTAGGCTCCATACTACACCAATCTCTAACCTTGCTCTTCAATCCTACTTCCATCTCCCCTCGTACCTTTCCCTTTCTTGAGCCACACCACTGACATGAAATCAACCAACCTCTTTCCCTGTAGTGTAGATTGATAAAACATTTTATAAGTGCCAAAAAACAGTGACCTTCCAACTGCATCCAGGTTCTTGAATCTACCCTTGTTACACTAATTTGGACTGCAGAATTGTCCACGCTATTGCAAATTCGCTTTTTTTTTGAACAAGGTTTTTCATTGTTTTATAGTTTTTCAAACAAGGCACTTATATGGCTGATTGTTCTGCAGATATGAAGTGTACAAAGTACATGACAATAAACTCATTTATCTTATCATTTAATCAACTAACACTGGAAATCAATTTGTCAGTAAACTACATCCTCTTATCTGACCTGGGAGAGGCAAGGGGGAGCACCCCCAGTGTCATTACTTAGCATAATAATGGTGGATGCAAAATACATAGCATGAAACACATCAGTTCTAGATGAGAGGCAATTTTATGCTGGGCCTCTGCTTAGAGGCTGGCTGCAGAGATGGATAAAAATTTTAGAATTTAAAAACCCAAAAGCCTGCTTGCTCCAGTGCTGCTTTTATGCAGAGCAGTGCCTCTGTGCATCATCCAGAGCCTTGGTGCCGCCACCATAATTAAGTGGCAAAGCAATGGATGTCTTCCCTACCCAAAATCCCCCACGCAGCTGGATCCGCTCTGCGTTTCCCAGAATGGTTCCAACTGCGAGGGGTTTATGGGTGGGGAAGACAGCTATTGTTCTGCTGTGTATTAAGCCGCTGGCACTGATGAGCAGCCCCAATGGCCAAAGCGGCCAAGTAGGATGCCAGAGCAGCCAGTGGGGCTGTCACAGCCTTGAGGGGGTCATGGAGGGAGAGGGGTGAGTGAGATTGGTCACGGGCTGACAATGTCAACAGCCTGGCCCGAGCCAGCTGCTTGCACAACATCTATGCAGGGTGGCGGAGCACAGTGCTCCGACGCTGACCCTTCCCCTGAGAGCGATTGCAGTCGGAGCTGGTCAAGGTGTGTTCATGGAAATATGTCTCCCGATACAAGGGCAGAGAATCTCCACCTTTACACTTGAGTTTTTCACCTTTTGTTTTTTGATTCACATTAAGAATCAAAAGCTACAAATCATATGTAACACTCAGAATAAGCTGCCCTGATTTTTTTTTTGGTTTGAGTGGGTTAGGTGTGGGTTTTATATTTTTTTTTTCCTCATCGCCTCTGGTCACCTTCCCTCCACAGCCACTTCCTCCTATTGACCCTTCCCACAGGACCCCACCACAAAACATCAACCCACTGTCTCGAAAACCATCTCCAACCTCATCACCTCTGGTCATCACCCCTCCATGGCTACCAACCTCATTCTCTCACACCCTCGTACTGTGCAGTTCTAATTCCTACCCAAGATGCACAAACCCAACCATCTGGGTAGACCCATTATTTCTGCCTGCTCCTGCCCCACCAAACTAATTTCATCCTCCCATGACTATCCTTTCTCCCCTGATCCAATCCCTCCCTAACTGCATCTGCAATACTGCACATGCCCTCAATGACTTCAGATTCCCCGAACCGACTGCCTCATCTTCACAATAGATATCTGATCCCTTTATATGTCTATCCCCAGCACAGAAGGCCTGAAAGAACTTCACTTCTTCCTGGACCAAGGACCCAACCAGTCTCCCTCTACCACCACGCTCCTCCGCATGGCAGAACTTGTCCTCACTCTAAACAACTTCTCCTTTAACTCATCTCACGTCCTCCAAATTAAAGGAGTAGCCATGGGTCGCTGTATGGGTCCCAGTTACGCCTTCCTGTTTATAGGATTTGTTGAGCAAACCATGCTGCAAGTCTACACTGGCCAGATCCCCTGCCCAACTCTTCCTCCAGTATACAGACGATTACATTGGGCTGATAAGCTTGTCAACTTCATCTACTTCGCATTCAACTTCCACCCCAACCTCAAACTCACCTGGTCCATCTCCGATAACTCTCCCCTTCCTGGATCTCTTTGTCTCTATTTCGAGAGATCAGCTTTCCACAGACATTTACTGTAAACCCTTCAACTCTCACAACAACTTGGACTATACTTCCTCACATCCAACCCCCTGGAAGGATTCCATCACCTTCTCTCAATTTCTCTGTCTCTGCCACATCTGTACCCAAGATGAGGTCTTCCAGTCCAGAGCTTATCAAATGTCTGCCTCCTTCCACAAACGTGGCTTCTTCTCCATTACCATCAATTCAGCCCTCATCCACTTCTCAATTTCCCGCTCATCTGCCCCCAGATGCAACCAACATAGAATTCCCCCTCATCCTCTCCGACCACCCCACCAACCTCCGCATCCAACACATCATCCACCAAAATTTCCAGCCCTTTCTATAGGATCCCACAACCTGACATATCTTTCTCACTCCTCCTCTCTCAACCTTCTAAAGGGACCACTCCTTCTGCAATTCCCTTGTGCATTCATCCTTCCCCACCTATCGCACCCCCTCTTGCCTGCAAGAGGAGCAACACATGCCCACACCTCTTCCCTCACCACACTCTGGGGCCCCAAACAGGTCTTCCACATGAAGCAACACTTCACTTGTACATCCAGAGAGCTTACTTACTGCATCTGGTGTATTCTTTGTGGTGTTCTCGATAACGGAGAGACCAGTTGTAGACTGGGAGATCACTTCGCTCAGCACCTTCGCTCTGCTCGCAACCACAGCAAAATTCCAGTGGCCAACAATTTCAATTCCGGCTCACACGCCCACACTCACGTGTGTCCATGGCCTTATGAACTGTTCTACCCTGACCACCTGCAGATTGGAGGAACACCACCTTATTTTCCACCTGGGCACCCTCCAGCCAAATGGCATGAACATTGACCACTGCTTTCCATTAAACCTGCTTGGCTTTTATTCCCCTCCCCCATTACATGTGGGTACCAATGACATAGATAAAAAGAGGGAGGAGGTTCTAAAAAAAAGGATTACAGCGAGCTAGGACAAAAGCTAAGAAAAAGGACCGCTAGGGTGGTGATCTCAGGATTGCTACCTGTGCCAAGTGCAACGGAGGACAAAAATGGAAGGTTAAGACAAATGAATGTGTGGCTGAGGGGCTGGTGTAAAAGACAGGGTTTTAGCTTCTTGGACCATTGGGATCTCTTTTGGGGAAGGCATGACCTTTACAAGAAGGATGGGTTACACCTAAACCCAAAAGGGGTCAATATATTGGCAGCTAGGTTTGGTGCAGCCGTCGGATGCGGTTTAAACTAATTTGGCAGGGGGGGGTGGGAACCTGTATGATAGGGCAAAGGACAGGAAGGATAAAATAGGAAAAGTTAGGTTAGGCAGCGAAAGTAAAAAAAATCCCAGGCGCCTGATAATCTACATCCTAGGGTACTTAAAGAAGTGGACATTCAGATAGCAGATGCTTTAAGAATTATTTTCCAGAACTCGATAGAATCAGGATCAGTACCCATGGAATGGAGGGTAGCTAATGTTACCCCACTATTTAAAAAGAGGGGTAGAGAAAAAGCAGGGAATTATAGGCCGGTGAGCCTTACATCAGCAGTGGGCAAAATGATGGAATCCATTTTTAAGGATGTAATAGAGGAGTATGTGACTAGCAGAGAAGGGATCGGACAGAGTCAACATGGTAAATCACACTTGACAAATCTATTGGAATTCTTTGAGATGGTGACAGGGAAAATAGATGGGGAGAGCCAGTGGATGTGGTGTACCTGGATTTCCAAAAGGCCTTCGACAAGGTCCCACATAAGCGACTGGCATGCAAAATCAAGGCTCATGGGATTGGGGGCAAGGTATTGATGTGGATTGAGAACTGGCTGGCAGATAGAAGACAGAGAGTTGGGATAAACGGCTCATTTTCTGAGTGGCAGGCGGTGACCAGTAGGGTGCCACAGGGATCTGTACTGGGACCTCAGCTGTTCACAATTTACATTAATGATCTAGATGAGGGGATTGGATGTAATATCTCCAAATTTGCAGACGACACTAAACTAGGAGGGGTTGTGTGCACTGAAGAGGGGGTCAGGAAGCTCCAGTGTGATTTGGATAAATTGGGGGACTGGGCAGATACATGGCAAATGCACTACAATGTGGATAAATGAATGGCAATAGATTGGGAGATGGGGAAGTGCAGAGAGACCTAGGGGTTCTTGTGCACCAGTCACTGAAGGCGAGCATGCAGGTACAGCAGGCGGTTAAAAAGGTAAATGGTATGTTGGCCTTCATATCAAGAAGGTTTGAGTATGGGAATAAGGATACCTTACTGCAGCTGTACAGAGCCTTGGTGAGACCACACCTGGAGTATTGTGTGCAGTTTTGGTCGCCTTATCTGAGGAAGGATGTTCTTGCAAAGGAGGAAGTGCAGAGGCGATTCACCAGGCTAATACCTGGAATGGCAGGAATAACTTATGAGGAAAGATTGGGCAAATTGGGATTGTACTCGCTGGAGTTTAGAAGATTGAGAGGGGATCTCATAGAGACATATAAAATACTGGCAGGACTGGACAGAATGGATGTGGAAGGGATGTTTCCAATGGTGGGGGAGTCCAGAACCCGGGGCCATGGTTCGAGGATAATAGGCAAACCATTTAGAATCGAGATGAGGAGGAATTTCTTTACCCAAACGGTGGTGAATCTGTGGAATTCATTGCCACAGGGAGAACCATAGAGGCAGGTTCATTGAATATATTTAAGAGGGAATTAGATAGATTTCTTCAGTATAAGGGAATTAGGGGTTACGGAAAGAAGGCGGGGATGGGTACTGAACTTTAAGATCAGCCATGATCTCATTGAATGGCGGAGCAGGCTCGAAGGGCCGAATGACCTACTCCTGCTCCTATCTTCTGTTTCTATGATTTCTGCCTTTCCAGTTCTTTCACCTATACAGCCCTGCATTTCCACCCCCCACCCCCACTTGGTGCTGCTGTTCCCTCCCTCCCTTCTCCAACAATCATCTCCTGCCTTGCCACCCCGTTCCTCCTCCCACTCTTTTATTCTGACAATCACAGGCATTTCCTCATACTTTGATGAGGGACTCATGCTTGAAACATCAGTGATGTATCTCTGCCTTTACTACATAAAGGACACTGAACTGCTGAGTCTCCCCAGCATTTTATGTTTTAACTTCAACTATGGTGTCCACAGAATTCTGTGTTTTACTTTTTAAAATATTTTGATGTCTTTTCTGTCTTCCCCCAGTGCAGTGTAGAGGGGGGGGGGACACGGACCCAAGTAATATTGTTTCAAGCTTTATCTTGATATAATATACATACAGGATGTAACATTGCATTTTCAATTTCGTTCCCTTTTCTTTACAAAAATTAAGTTCCAAAACACAACCCGCAACCCCTTAAGTGCCTAGAAATAATAGTTTTCACAAGAGCAAGTTAAGGAATGCAAGTGAAATCACCTCATATCAATGTTGGATAATGTGAATGCATCTTTCACACAAAATTAAAACCTGCATTTGTGGCAGATAATAAAGCTTATCAGACAAATTAAACATAATTCTTCAATATATTGCTCAGTTACATTCAGATACAATTTCCAAATATTCTTTAATTCCAACAACATTAATTTCTTATTAAAACGAATATACTTTGATAACATACAATTTTAAGAGTTGTCAAATTTTACTATTTCAATAAAACTCTGAATGCATTCGTCAGTCACTAACAATACCAAGTAATCAGAACTTGCTGCACAGAAAACATCTCTCTCTTTTTATGGTGAATTCTGTAAAAAAAAATATTTCACAGGATCCCCTGGGATATTTATTTTAGTAAAAACATATTGTGCAGATACAAAGCTCAGATTTTGTGAAGGTGGACATGGAAATGGCTTTGATGAATCATATTAACACCACTCATCAGTGGGAGCAGAAAATGAAAATAGTTTGCTGAATTTGTATGAAAATACAGTGCAACTTCGATGATCTGAAATTGGATTCTTGAAAATCCTCAGTTCGGATAAACGAGGATATCTGAAACCCTAATTTATCCAAAAAAAAAATTGGATCCGAACTGACTGGGAATGTTGACCACGGGCCCCCAGCCCTGGCAGCAGTGGACCTCAGACCCCTGGTGGCAGCGGGGACCTCAAGCTCCTGAGCAGGAGCGGGACCCTCGGGCTCCCGGCACGAGTAGGTTCTCAGTGGGGATTGGTGCTGGCCAGCATATTTTTGGTGAGAATTAAACTTTATTTTATTGTTTAAAAAGCCTTACCTTGTTGTTTGTTGTCGTTTAAACACTGTTACAAGTGATTTGCTGTTGCTACTGGGCTGTTTATTTTAGAAAAGACCAGTCCTCCAAAAAAAAAGTTTGTCCACAATAGGCCCGAATCCGACCCTTTCGGATAATCAGAGTTGCATTGTAGTACAAATTTCAAAGATTTCTCTACAAGATGCTGTGTATGTCCCATCTACTCTAACATTTCAAATACGATCATGTCATTCTGGTTTACCCAAATCTCAACTTTTCTCAAATCTTTATCATTAAAATTATTGCATTATTCATCCAATTTAAAGACAAATTTTCTTTCAACAGGTCGAGTAAATTCTGATGATTAGCTGTCAAAATTACTTTACAGGACTCTCCCAATTATTCAGTATCTGGCTCACCACATGTGTGCCATGTTCTTTTCCCACTCATTGGTGCCAGAGTTCCTACACTCCATTAAACCTATCAGGTTCATAAGGAAATAAGTTTTAATATCATTCAACATCCAAAAATGTTAATAAAAAGTGAGTATGCTATTAATATAAACAAAGTCAAACCAGCCAGAATATCCAATAAGGAAGTCTTGTTCATGCCAGATAATCAAGAGTTTTGTAACAAGAAGAATGAAGCCATACCCCACCACAACTGCCAAACAGAAGGCACAAAGTCTAAATATTTTCTTAACAAAGGCTGATCCACACCATCCAGATAACACCTGACCCAGAGTCACCCTTAATCACTCCATCACCAAAGACCACAAGCTTTGAGTTGTAGAGCACAGAGGTAGAGGCATTGAGCATGGTACAGACACATTGGCCCAACTTGTTCATGCAAAACAAGTTGGCATTCTGGGCTAATCCCATTTACCTGAATTTTTGAAATCAAGATTCAATTTATTATCATGTGATAAAAACAGAGTAATATTACACATTGTCTGCCATAACTCAGACAGATTCACCATGGGCAGAGATTGCCTGAAGCACCTCTTACAGTCAGAGAAAGAGAAGCAAAAGGGAATCCCCTCAGGGTTAACAAATGTCCATGGATTAACCTACAGCGCTGACACAGTCCCCGCAAACACTCAGAGTCTTGTCCAGTGGTTCCCAAAATTTTGGGCTGTTGCCCCTTTGGCCTCGAAACCACATCCCTAACATCCCCATACAACAGTGCTTTGGGGTGAGGGGGGGGGGGGGTTTAGTGGCGGCACTGAGAAGGGAGGGTTAGTAGGAGCACTGAGAGGACGGTAGTGATGCCAGAAAAAATGGCAGCCACTGAGACCCACTTTTGTGGGAATGCCTTGTCACCATTTATTTTGCTCACTACTGTCACCCTGAGTCTGGCCAGAAATTTACTGCACTGGGTTCTTCATTAAACTTTGCAGCAAACTGAATAATAACAAAATGAAAAGTTTAGACCGGCCCCTTTTCCCTCACTGTCCCTTGGAACTTTCCACCGCCCACCGGGGGGTGGGGGGAGTGGCGCCAGTGCCCACTGGGAACTACTAGTTGAGTCCAAACCATCAGCAGCCTGAATTCCCAATCTGAACTACCGACAGGATCAGCGCCTTCAGAACCCACTCACATTCCAGTTCCGATAGCTGATGTCCCTTCAGCCAGTCTTGAGACAGTCACCAGTCCATCACCTGGTGTCTATCCCCCTTGACCTCCAATTGGCTTGTTAATCTTGGATCCCATGTGGTCTGACTTTCTGACCTTCCTAGTAAACTTGCCATATAGGAGCTTGTCAAAGGCTTTATTAAAATCCACATATACATTGTCCACCACTCAATCCTCTTAAAAATCTATCAGATTCATAAGACATAATCTCCCATGCACAAAGCTATGATAAGTACCTCTTATCAATCCTTGCCTATCCAAATGATGAGATTCTGTCCCTCAGATACTTCTGATGTACAATTTCTTGTGACTGCTCAACTATGTCTCACTCTTAAATCTCTGTTGAAGCTCTCATCCATTCACTTTATACTTATCGACTTGTCTCCGTTAACCAATCCAGCCTTTAACATTAAAAAACAGTAATCCTAAACCATGCCACCATACCCCACATCAAAGTAAACCCATTTCACCCATCTTTCCAAGCTTGGCAGTGTACACCAGCTCCAAGTGAGCAGTGAATCAATTTTAGAATTTTCATACTTGATTTCAAACCTCCATATGAAGTTATTCACCACTTTTTCCATAACCACTTACTACAGTACATTCAGATAACTCCCAGTTATTTTTTTGATTATTATATTAATAATTTGCTGAGAATCATCCTCTCCATTAATCTCTCCAACTTGCCCTTCTTGTTTCAGGTGTTCTTTACTATTTACCTCAACCCCAGTCATTCATCGTACTATATTTCACGATTCAAGGTTCAAGTTTCTCTGGAGACATTCTTGGAAAATTCTATGAAGATTCACTATCTGAAGGCAGGGTATAAAAATAATGATTTTACAGAACCCAAATATTCAGCTGTCATACTTAATTATGAACAATCCAGAATTTACAAGTTAACATTCTCCCTGGACAAGCTCTCATACTGAATTTAAAGAATTTCATCGTCTGTAAATGTGTTTTAATTAATTATCAGATTTGTTTAATATTTGTATAAAGATGGGAAGAACATGAGTGAGAAGCAGGTTCAAAGAGGAAAAATAGGGCACAGCTGGCTGTTAGAGGAATTTGTGGTGTGCAAAGAACTATAGTACTTCAAACCGTGAAATTGTTGTTTGATGGTTCATGGTTTTTAGAAACAGTATTTCCACTTTCAGCCCTCTGAGAGGAATAAATCTCCTCACCTACACTACCCAACTCTGCTTTCATCCTAATAAATCTACAGTTTAATGTTTTATTGCCTCATGACAGAAATCAGATACAAATTCAGAAAAAAAGCCTTTGGTTTGTGCCATTACTTTGAATGACCAACTACTGAAAGAAAATGTTCAGGTCTTGTACATTTGAACATACCAGCCCAACTCATGTCCATAGTTCAAATCTAAGTTTTTATGGCTCCCTTTTCCTAATCTTTTGACTTTTTAATCCTTGTAAAGTGTAGACCTCTTTGCTCCTTCTGGCTATGGTCAAATTACTGAAACAGCTATGAACTCTTTCAGCCAATTCAATTCAAATAAACCTCATTAATTATTATTAATAATAAAAAATAATTAATGGTATGGGGACACCAATACCCCTGAGCATAAAGGCCCGCAAAAGGTCATTACAGGCAAAACCCTCCCCACTATCGAAAAGATCCCTCAGGGAATGTTGCCGTCAGAGAGTAGCAGCAATCATTGAAGATCCACACCACCTAGAACATACTCTGTTCTCACTGCTACCATCACAAAAGAGATCTGTGAGGTTATGCCAAAATAGGTATAGGTGCCACAGAACTCGCAACACCAGGTTCATGAACAGCAGCTACCCCTCCACCATCAGAATCAACAAACCCATGCAGAGACACATTTAAGGACTCTAACGTGCATTTTATTGATTTTTTTTCCTTGCTCTATTGCATCTTGTTTACATTTCTTTATTTGCTTACATGTATAGATTGTGTGGTTTTTTTGCACGACCAATAAGTGGTAATTCAGCCTTCCACACAAGTAAAAGAATCTTAGGGTTGTATCTGACAATAAATCTGAAATCTAATCCTCAAAATTTTTATTTAGAAATTAATGTTCTATCCATTGTACCATTCCACACATTGAAGATTTTATAATAAACCAATTCGTGGTCATCCCATCAGAACCATAAAGTTGGGGGGCGGGGGGGGGGGATAAATTATTTACTAGCATTGAGAGCCACTAGCCAAGTTAATGGAGTGAAAATCAGATTTATTGACAGGAGTACATACGTGACACCACATACAACCCTGAGATTCCTTTTTCCTGCAGGTGTGGCAGAATTATCACTAATTGGCTGTGCAAAAAAAAACTGTAGACAACATAAACATGTAAACAATTAAAAGAACTGCAAACAGAAACTGATTGTGCAATACAGGGAGAGCAAAGAAAATCAATAAAGTCACAAGTAAAGGTCCTTAAATTAGAATCTGATTGAGTAATTTGTTGAGGAGTCTGATAGTGGAGGGGTAGCAGCTGTTCCTGAACCTGGTGGTATGAGTCTTGTGGCACCTATACCTCTTTCCTGATGGCAGTAGTGAGAACAGAGCGTGTGCTGGGTTGCGTGGGTCCTTGATTATTATTGGTGTCCTCCAACAGCAGCGTTCCCTGTAGATGTACTCAACAGTGGGGAGGGTTTGCCTGTAATGTCCTGGGCTGCGTTGGCAACTTTGGACAAATAATGCCAATGAATCAAAATTTGAAAGGTAGTGAAGACTTGTATCTCGCAATGGAAATTTTAGAAACACTGACATTCAAGGTAACAACTGAAATTATCCAGCTGTCAAATTTAAAATTACATTATAGTTATCATTTTATTTAGTCTTAAAATATATTACAGAAATGAACTCCATGATTAGTAGGCAATTTAAAACAAATTCAAGCATGAAACCCAACATACTAAATTAAAAGTATTACAGTATTAGTTTAAAAATAAAGAATTGCCTCAAGACAAATGAGAAAAAAACTTTGAACATTGAGAATCTTTGGAACTCTCTTTCTCAAAGGGAGTCGAAAGCAGAGTAATTCTGTATTTTTTAAGTCAGAATCTTGATTTTTGATATTTCATTTTCATCTCTGTGCAGCGGCAGAGATTCAACGCCCATCGTCTGTGTTAATAACCCTGATTAAAAGAGATAATAGGCTAAAATTGCTAACCTTAAAGGGAGGCACCACTGTTATCGCCTCACCCAACCATCTTCCTCTTCCCCCTGGCCGTCCGCCGCCTGGCCGCTCATCCGTTCCCCCATCCAACCACCGGGCCATCCATCCACTCCCCTCCCCTCCCCCATCTCATACCCAACATGGCAGCAGGTGTGCAGTGCTGTCAAGAGTTCACTGGAGCGCTGCTCCTGCATCTGATCAGGCTGCCAGGCAGCTCACGGCAACGGCTCAATATGAGAGCAATGATGTCTTCGTTACCCATAATTCTCCACGCAGCTGGAATCACTCTGCTAAAGAAACACAGAGTGGTTCCATCTGCCTGGGGATTATGGGTAACGAAGATACCCACTGATCTCTCATTGAGCCAGTCACTGCCCACAAGTAAGTTTTGTTTTAACAAAATGTGTAAGTAGGATTTAATAGGGGAGGGATGGGGAAGGGAGCGCAATTTAGGTG
The DNA here is from genome assembly GCF_036971445.1 of Narcine bancroftii. Taxonomy (NCBI): domain Eukaryota; kingdom Metazoa; phylum Chordata; class Chondrichthyes; order Torpediniformes; family Narcinidae; genus Narcine; species Narcine bancroftii. The sequence goes on from NC_091474.1 coordinate 186,698,936, forward strand.
TCAATGTAATTTCAGTCTAAGTGGAATTGCAAAATGTGTAAATAAGTAATGGGGGGGGGGGGGGGTAGTGGCCGCAATTTCAGTGCTTGCCATAGGCCACTGGTAATCACAGAACATAAAGTGATCCAAGAAAGCTAGCATCATTTTGTGAAGAATAATTAAGACTATTTCAAACTTACAAAAGCAGACACGCAGGGCCAGCATCAGGAACTCTCTCAGGGCAGTGGGGTGGGGAAGAAGGTAGAAGGAGGTTGGGGGGGGGGGAGGGGGAGGAAAGAAGGTGGAAGGAGGTTGAGGAGGGGAGATTCCGCAGTCACACTTCCCCCTCACTGTGCCTGTGCCAGCCAGCACTATTTAGGGTCCCTTTAAAAATTGCTACAGGTCCCGCAATACCTTAATTCGGCACTGGAAAGGAGAAGCTAGTGGGGGAGAGTGGGGTGGATTGTAAAAGGTTGTGTGTGAGAGGATCTTGTTAGATCAGAAGAGAGAAAGGGATACAGGGAGATTAAACCTCCTGAATTTGGAGAATTCACTGTTTCCGCCATTTTATTGTTGACTTTCCAGGCCGAATACAAGTTGCTTTTCTGGTTTGCATTTGGCTTCATATTGGAAGGATCAAAGGAGGAAGACCGACAGATCAGTCTGGGAATGGAAAGGGAATTTGAAATGGATTGCAACCAGGAGGTCCAGATAGCCATCAAGGACAGAATGCAGGTGCATTGCCAAGTGGTCAATTGGCCTCAAGTCCAAAGGCCCCCAAGCTGCTCATCAACCTTCATTCAGTTCTACTGTTCACTACCTTCATCAAATTTCATTCTCATCTTCCCTTTACCATCACCACCTATAATCTTGCAGTCTTTGTCACCATCTCCACTCATCACACCCTTAGCTGACTCTCAATGCCTCCTCTCACAGATCCACCATTCTTTACCAACTTTTATGCCACACACCCTCCATCTCTTTTCACTGGTTGTCTCCACTTTACTCATTCAGAATGGATGAAGGGTATTGACCCAAAACATCAACTGTCCATTACCCTCCTTGATTCTCCCTGACCTATTATGTTCTCCAGCATTTATTTTCCATATCCACACCTTGGCATAATGTAGGCACGATTAATGATAACCAAAAAGCTGCTTTATGGTTGTAAACAGCCTCCTAATACACCCATATAACCATATAACCACTTACAGCACAGAACAGGCCAGTTCAGCCCTACTAGTCCATGCCGTAACAAATCCCCACCCTCCTAGTGCCACTTACCAGCACCCGGTCCATTCCCCTCCAGTCCTCTCCTCTCCATGTAACTATCCAGTCTATCCTTAAATGTAACCAATGATCCCGCCTCAACTACATCTGCCGGAAGCTCATTCCACATTCCTACCACCCTTTGCATAAAGAAATTTCCCCTCATGTTCCCCTTATAATTTTCCCCCTTCAATCTTAAACCATGTCCTCTAGTTTGAATCTCCCCCACTCTTAATCAAAAAAGCCTATCCACGTTTACTCTGTCTGTCCCTTTTAAAATCTTAAACACCTCTATCAAGTCCCCTCTCAATCTTCTACGCTCCAGAGAAAAAAGCCCCAGTCTGCACAACCTTTCCCTGTAACTCAAACCTTGAAATCCTGTCAACATTCTCGTGAACCTTCTCTGCACTCTCTCTATTTTGTTTTTATCTTTCCTATAATTTGCTGACCAAAACTGTACACAGTACTCCAAATTTGGCCTCACCAATGCCTTGTACAATTTCATCATAACCTCCCTACTCTTGAATTCAATACTCCGATTTATGAAGGCCAACATTCCAAATGCCTTCTTCACCACACCATCTACCTGAGTATCAGCCTTGAGGGTACTATTTACCACAACTCCTAAATCCCTTTGTTGCTCTGCACATCTCAATAGCCTACCATTTAATGCATATGTCCTATTTAGATTTGCCTTTCCAAAATGTAACACCTCACACTTATCTGTATTAAATTCCATCAGCCATTTCTCAGCCCACACCTCCAGCCTTCCTAAATCACCTTTTAATCTACGGTAATCTTCCTCACTGTCCACAACACCACCAATCTTTGTATCATCCGCAAACTTGCTTATCCAATTCTTCACCCCTTCTTCCAGATCGTTAATATATATAACAAACAATAGTGGACCCAGGACCGATCCCTGAGGAACTCCACTAGTCACTGGCCTCTAATTGGACAAACAATTTTCTACCACTACTCTCTGACACCTCCCATCCAACGATTGTTGAATCCATTTCACTACCTCCTTATTTATACCTAATGCCTCCACCTTTTTTCCTAACCTCCTGTGGGGAACTTTGTCAAAGGCTTTACTAAAGTCTAAATAGACAACATCCACAGCTTTCCCTTCATCAACCTTTTTTGTAACCCCCTCGAAAAACTCAATCAGGTTTGTCAAGTATGATCTACCCCTGACAAAACCATGCTGATTACTCCCTATCAATCCCTGTACCTCCAAATATTTGTAAATACCATCCCTCAGAACACTTTCCATCAACTTGCCCACCACAGACGTCAGACTCACGGGCCTATAATTCCCAGGTTTACATTTGGACCCTTTCTTAAACAGCGGAACCACATGCGCCACCCTCCAATCCTTTGGCACTAACCCCATGGCCAGTGACATCCTACATATTTCTGTTAATGGCCCCACTATCTGTCCACAAGTCTCCCTGAGTGTCCTTGGGAATATTTTGTCCGGTTCCGGAGATTTATCCACCTTTATCTTTTTCAACACAGCCATCACTACCTCCTCGGTTATCCTTATATGCTTCATGACCTCCCCACTATTTTTCTTTACTTCAACTGGTTCAATATCTTTTTCCCTAGTGAATACCGAGGCAAAGAAATCATTCAAAATTTCCCCCATTTCCTCTGACTTCTCACTCAGCCTACCCTCGCTATCTACAAGGGGTGCAATTTTATCCCTCACTCATCTTTTACTTTTAATGTCCCTATAGAAACCCTTTGGATTTATTTTTACTCTTCGTGCCTTTTTTTTGGCCTTTCTAATTTCTTTCTTAAGATTCCTTCTACACTCCTTGTCATCCTCCTTCAAATTCTCAGCTCCTGGCTCTTTATACCTCTTGTACACCTCCCTTTTTCTCCTAACCAAATTTCCAATATTCCTCGAAAACCAAGCCTCCCTATGACTTCCAGCCTTTCCTTGATCCTCACTGGGACATATCTACTCTGTACCCGTGTCCCTCAAAGTGAAAATCTAAACCTGCAATGGACAGCCTCCCCAAAAAAACCACAAATAAACAGCATCAAATTGCCCTCTTCAATTTTAGCCTTATCCTGCAATTCAGGTCCTGGCAAGCAAAGCAGATGAACCCTCTCTAGCTCTCTAAACAATGAATCATACCATAGTTCATTCAAACAAAACTTGAAATTGCTTAGCAACATGGGAGGGACTAACAGTCTTCAGCAATGTATTTTTGCAATGTTGATCAATTGAATGGGATTTGCACTCTAGCCTACAGAAACTGCCTGGTGATACAATAGTTTGTCATCCATTCAGTAAAAGGCTTCATTGTGCAATGTCTGGCATAACAAAACAAGTATGATTTATTATTTGGAATTGTTTACAAAAGTCTTGATTTGCACTGGAAATTTCTAGTGATTTTAGATTACTAATTCTTTCCAGTGAACTTCCTGGTACTGCAAAATGATTTGTGCCAATTAATTAGGAAGGAAGGCCAAAATCTTGCACTAAGCAACCACTGTAATAATTCCCATTGACAGGGCAATTTAAATTTGAGTAAAAGCGATGCATTCTCAAAGAGTAAAGAAATGGGGAAGCATTGAACAGGACAAGTAAATTATTACTTTGTGGAGAAAAAGATAAAGTCAGTGAATAATTTAAATCTTATTTTATTTCAAAATGACATCATTCATAATATGTTCAGAAAACCTAATCAGTGCACATCTTTGTCGAAATTCATCACACAATCAATTCAATGCACTGACATATAATGTGTCAATGCCACTCATGTTTCTTCCAATGCACATAAAAGCATTTGAGAAGCTGCTACATAGAGCCTGAACCTATGCCCATTGGTAAAAGGATCCTCAAATTTTCACACAAGCCTTTTAAGTCTCTTATGTCAAATTTTACTCCATTTTCCACACCTGGCCAAGGGCTACAATATAGTATCAAGCATAAATATACTTTACATTTCTCTATGTCCAAAAGTGAAATCAATTCTGAAGTACACACCAATGGCATCATGAAGAAAGCCTCTACTTCCTCAGGAGTTTGCGGAGGAGCTAGTGGAGTTGTTCAAGTGAACAGGTACGGACTTGAAGGGCCGACATGGCCTGTTTCCGTGCTGTAAACGGTTATATGGTTATATGGTTATGGTTATGTTGCTCTATCAGTTTTCTCCCAACACTTACTCCTAAACCCTTGAATGTGCCAGTCAGGAGAATTTGCTTTCAAGTCTTCCTGCACAAGACCGAGTTTCAAGCAGACCAAAATTTATCACCAAGTTGATCTTCCACATTGGTGTCCTTGTCATCCAGCTGCTTGCTTCAAACCTTGGCAAGAACCAAAGCATCCTTTATCAGTCCTTGCAAACAGTCCACCAGGGGGGTGAATGTCTCATCCCCGCTGGAGCTACCTCACAGAAAACGTGCAGAGAGAGTGATGTTCCAGCAAGCAGAAGGGATCTGTTGGGAAGGGCCTCTCATTACCAGCAATGCATAGATGCTTTGCTTATATGTGATTTATGTCAACTAGCCATGCTGCCAAATGTCTGAGTCTACTTGAGAAACCATTCCAGCATTTTAAGTTTTAAATTTAAATTTAGAAATGCAACACAGTAACAGGCCTTTTCGGCCCATGAGTTTGCATTGCCCAATTGGCCTACAGCTCTCAGTTCATTTTGAAAAGTGGGAGGAAATCACATTGTCTGGAGGAAACCCATACAGACACAGAGAGAATGTACAAACTCCTTACAGACAACGTGAAACACTGTAACAGGGTTGTGATAACAGGTATGCTAACTGTGCCTCCCGTATTATTTCTGTCTTCAGGTTAACACAAAACTCTTAACTGCTCTTCACAACTATAGTTACTGATGCCTCTAATGAGGTTGTGGTAACGAAAATTCCTGAAGCATGATCAAAGGGGAAAGGATCACCTATCTTCCAATTGGATGCAAGATTATCAGGGGCATTGATAACATAAATTGTTAAAAATTGTTTTCCTGCATTAGATTATCAAAAAGCGAGAATCAGAACTTTTTTTGGCATGTGGACAGATATTTAATGATGCAAGGTATGGAAGAATACAATCCTAATGCAGGTAAATTAGATTAGTGTGAAGGGAAAAAGGGTCACATGGGCATGGTGAACCAAAGGGCCTGTTTTTGTGCTGTATCAATCTAAAACTAGGAATGAGATAATATGGACACTTTCTATTCCAAATTAGTGTTAGGAAATTTGAAATCCTACCTTTGAAAATACTCAAAATTCCTAAACACATCTAACTCTATTGTCAGATGCATCCTGATGACCAAGATGGTTCACAACGAACTAAACAGTTTATGACTTTGATCCAATAATTCTGATGTTTTTCATTTAAAATTACCACCAGCCATTCTTTGTGAATGCGATGCCACCGCGCAGACCCAGTTTGTTGTTTTGTCACTTTCCTGCAGATTGTCTGTAACCTTGAACACTGGTGTAGCAAAAGCAGAGATGGGAGACATGAAAAAGGATAACTGAGAACAGTTACTTGAAGTTTTTTTTTCCCATTTACATTTCCTTCAGCATTATCAAAATGGTCAAAAACCAATTTAATAACTTTAGAATCACAGAAAACTGTGGCAACAAAGATAGCTGTTCTGTTACCTTCATGAGCTATGAGTCATCCTCATGTATCCTGAGACTTGGGTGAGTCTATTTCTTTTCTGATAAACTTCCTTCTGCTGTTTCCTCAACCAAAATACATCTTGCTACAGTTGCTGGACCTGGATTTCAGTCACCACCCTCACTACTTTCCGAAGTACACTATTTTTTCTTCAGTCTTAAACAAACATTGATTTTGTGGACTTTTCATTTAAGTCTAAGTTATAAGTTTATTTAATGAATGGCAAAGGACTGAGCACTGAGCCCCCCTAAACACCCTGATATTTTTTCACATTTTTCATTGTTGTAATTTCATTTCAAATTACACAAAAATGCTAGCGTCCATAGGAGGTAAAAATATATTCCATATATTTTGGCGTACGTCAACCCCCTTTTTCTGCCTCATTTTAGGGGTTTTATTGAATATCCAGCATATTGTTGACCCCAATTTTATGGATGCCTGAGTTTGCCCATTGACCGGCTTATAAGTCGACCAACCCCCCCATAGATTGCGATGCCTGAGCTGGGCCATTGTCCAGCGCATATGTTGAGCCCCATAGATCACACGGATTGATTTGCTGGGCATTGGCTGGAAATTATTGCTATCATGGAGGATCCATTGACACAATGCAACTCGCAACAAATATATGAAGCAAATTTTAAGTTGCAAATGATAGAAGGCCAAAAAAACCAACAACTCTGTTGCTACAAGAAAATTTGATGTATATAAGAAATTGGTAAGAGACTGGAGGAAGAAAGAAGAGACTTTAAGAAAAATACCTAAAAGGCAATGTTCTTTGAGAAAAGAAATCACTCGTTGGCCAGGTTTGGAAAATCATGTTGCAGAATGGATACGTGACCAGAGGCAAGGTTGCTGCAGTCACCCAAAATAAAATAAGAACATTTGCACACCGGTGGGCCAAGTCACACCCAAACCTCAGGGATGATTTTAAGTCCACAGTCGGCTGGTGCAATAATTTCATGAACAGGAAAAATGTGGTATTAGTCCAAACAACAAAAATTGCACAGAAACTACCAAAAGATCTTGATCCCAAAGTTGCAAGTTTTCACCTGTTTGCATTGGCAAATATTGGAAACATGGACAAAACCCCCATGAATTTTGACATGATAGACAATAGAACAGTGGAATGGAAAGATGTTAAAACTGTGCAAACCAGAAATACAGGCCATGAAAGGACCAGGTTTACTGTGGTGTTATTGTGCATGGCTAACAGGATGAAGTTAAGACCCAAACATCAAACGCAAAATTAAACTAAAATAAAATTCCCTGCAGGTATTTTTGTACATTTTCATTAAAAAGGTTGGATGGATGAAAATGGTGTAAAGCTATGGATAGGCAATGTGTAGAACAGTCAGAAGAATGGAGTTTGCTGGTCTGGGATACATTTCGTAGCCACTTAACTGAGAAGACTAAATGTAGATTAGCTCTACATAATACTTACATGGTGGTTCTCCAAAGTAATTTCACGTCAATATTGCAACCTCTCGATGTCTGTTGAACAAGCCATTCAAAGACCACGTAAGCAAGGAATGGAAATACATAAATGTTGAGTGCAGAAAAGTCGTTTTCAAATGATGGGGCAATGCCTGCTGCATCACTTGATGTGCTGTGTAATTTCATGCTCAAGACATGGGACAAAGTTAGAGACCGTGATAAAGTCATTTAAAAAGTGCAGTATCTCTTGTGAAATTGATGACGCAGAAGATGATTTACTGTGGGACACTGACGATGAAACTCAAACCGCCTCATCAGATACAGACTGGGACTCATGATGACTGGATAAACAGTGATGATATGGATGTGCTTGCTGCCATCTTTGCTTCAGATGACGATAACGAGAATGATTTAAGGGTTCGAAATGTGTTGCTTTCAGACGACGATAGTGATTTTGAAGGGTGCTAACTGTGTTGTTGTTTTCAATAAAAATCTCGATGAAAATCTGGCACAGTCAGGAGTTTTTTTGGGGTTTTATGTGGGTTGACTTGTACGCCGGATCAGCGTGGATTGGATTTTGAGCTGAATTTAAGGTCTGGTGTGCAAGTTGACCCCCATTTTTTAAGAGATTTTTTTTTGTTTTCACAAATCAACTTCTATGCCGAAATATATGCTAACCAAAACTTTGAGCCTGACCCCTTATTTAAGGTCGGAGTAAAAAGGCAGATCCCAGAATTAAAAGGCTGGGCTGAAGAAAATAAAGAGTATGGAGAGGACTGCAGACCAATAGACAAAGGGTATTAATTGGATGTGGATAGGAGGACAGGATAAAAGGTGATAATTGATTGGGGGAGATGTTATATGTCACATAATGGGGGAGACTTTAAAAACAGGTTTTTTTTAGCATCAGTATTTACTCAGAAAACTGGCATAGTGTATAAGAAAGGAAAGGAAGCAAGCAGAAGGGTGTCATGGAAGATATGGAGATTAAGGAGGAAGAGGTGCTTGCTTCCTTAAAGCAAATAAAGATAGATAAATCACCTGGACCAGATGGGATATTCTCTTGGACCTTGAGGAAGGCTAGTGTTGAAGATGCAGGGGCCCTGGCTGATGTATTCAAAATGTCCTTAGCCACGGGTGAGGTGCCAGAGAGTTGGAGAGTAGTTCATGTTGTCCAGTTGTTTAAAAAAGGCTCCAAAAATAAACCAGGTAATTATAAGTCAATGAGCCTGACATCATTTGTAGGTAAGTTATTGGAAGGCGTTCTGAGAGATAGGACAGACATGGGCTGATAACAAAGAGTCAGCCTGGCTTTTGTGCATGTTTAACAAATCTTGTAGAATTTTTCAAGGAGGTTACCAAGAAAGTAGATAAAGGAAAGGTTGTGGATGTTGTCTAAATGGACGAGTAAAATCTTTGACACGGTCCCACATGGGAGGTTATAGTTGAGAAGGTTATGACACTAGGTAAACTGGATTCGTAGTTGGCTGTGTGGGGAGAAAACAGAGAGTGGTAGACTCAGACTGGAAGCCTGTAACTAGTGGTAGGCCTCAGGGATCCGTGGAATATTGTGGATTGAGGGTAGTCATGTGTCCTCCCTGTCTGAAACTTATTCAGAAGTCACATCACCTGTCAATTAAGGTTGAATCCCAGCCACCCATTAGTGCACTCCTTACAGTTGGTAAACCAAGGTAGGTGGTGTCAGGGGTGAAGCAGGGCCAGTCTAAAAAGCTGAGCAGTGTTGCCAGGTCAAAACAGGAAGGGAAGATGATGTCGTGATGACGTTTTATGTGTGCTATGTAAATCTGTAGTCCCAGGCATGGAAAATGCCAAAACTCCATCCACGAACCACCGACTCCACTTTCTACCTCTCCCCTGCTCCAACCCAGCTCCCCGCTTCCACCCCTCCCCCACAAAAGGCAGTATATTCATATGTAAGCATATAGCCAGCTATCACTAGTCCTTATTTAAGTAACATCCAGCATTGAGAATTTACCCTATTCAATTAGAAGTTTCAAAACCCCAAGATGTTCAGCATTGTGGACAATTCTATGCTCCTATTATGCTTCAAAGTTACTCAAGCATTTAATTAAAGGAAAATATGTCATTATTGTGTACAGAGCAATGTTAAGGCCGGCATATACATTTTACATCAAATTAGATGTCAACACTGCTGTGCTGCACATCCCACCTCTTTTGCTTGGGGAAGCTGGCTTACTGTATAAAAGGACTCACCTACCTGGCACTTCTACTGTTCTGTGTGAACAAGCAAGCCACCTTCCAGAGGTAGGTTGCGCATACGGCAATAACATGGCTTTTCAGTCCATTGGTCTGTACCATTCCCTTTGGCCTTTTTTTCCTTCTCTTGAGCCCTTTAATTTAAGCACCTGCCTGCTTTATACTCATTGAAACACACAAGTCTGCAGACGATGTGAATGTAGTAAAAACACAACGAAATGCTGGAGAAACTCAGCCGGTCTTTTCAGTGCTCTAGGAGATGAAGATGTATTGCTGCCCTTTTGGGCTTTACCCTTTTCAAGGAATAAGCAGATTGAGCCAGAAGTAAAAAATTTCAAAATTCAGACAATACCGGCAGGGGGAGGAATCTAGACCACAACAGGTGTTCATTGGATACGATAAGGGATCGAGTAAGAATTTATCATGTTTGTACAAAAAGAGATGGAAGGGAGAGACAGAGCTGGGGGGAGTGAAGGCGTGGGGGTTTCAAACAAAAGCCAGAAAAATTAACAGCATCTGGTTGGAGGGAACCCAGTCAGAAGATGAAGTGTTGTACCTCCAATTTGCAGGTGGTCTCAGTCTGGCAGTGCATTAGACAAGGACAGAAATGTCAGCAAGGGAATTAGATGGAGAACTGAAATGGATGGCCACTGGGAGATCCATATTATTGTGTCAGACAGAGTCGAGGTGCTCAACAAAGCAATATCCCAGCCTCTCCAATGTTGAGGAGATTACTCATGCATCATATTCAATTAACACCTTTTCTTGGCCTGGATTCTTCCCCACACTAGCATTGTCTGAATTCTGAGACTTCCTGAGATTTCCTGCTTCTGTCTTACTCTGCCTTATTCCTTGAAGAAGGGCTCAGGCCCGAAACGTTAGCAATATATTTTTGTCTCCTCTGGACGCTGAATAAACTGGCTGAGTTTATCCAGCATTTCTGAGTGTTTTTACTTTATACTCATACCTCGTTTGGACTCAGGTTCAAACATCCTTAAAATATCTACCTCCTCTGGAAGCTGCAAGACCTGCCAAGTTCCTCCAGCATTTTTGTATTTTTACTACAATCAAAGTGATTCCTGACTTTCGTGTTTCACTCCACTCGTTTTAAATTACGTTTTTGATGGAAAAGCTTATTCCAGCATTTGAATTTTCAACTAATGAGGGAAAATAGCAGGTCAAAATGCTTTCCGGGAAAAATTCTGGGCCACCTGGTGACCAGATGGTTGGTGATTAAATTTTAAAGATCTTTTGCAACACAAATTTTGGTGCCCTAATTTCTTGTACAAAAGGTAGTAAGTAAACTGTGCCAGGTAATAATGGTGCAGGAAGAAAAAAAATAAGGTAAACACAGTCTTTGATGAGGAATAGACAGATTTGAGCACATTTTGTTTTCTGTCTGAACAAAACTGTAAGTGGACAATACTCAGAAAAATCATGGGTCATCTGGTAGATCAAGCAAGAAGGACTGTGAATCTTTACAGTTCTCTAACCCAGTAGGATAGTAGGAAAAAGGATGTGAGAAGGAAGATGAATGATGGTGCACACTTCTGCCCTACATATGCTCCTACTTAAAGACTCAAAAAGCAAGGTTTAAAAAGTACACTGATCCATTTCCCCTATAATAGTCTATCTTCTCAACATGAACAAAGAACTTTGAGGAATTAGAACATTGAATAGTACAAACCTTTGTTCCACGATCCCAATTTAAACTGCACATCTGCCTGCATGTGGTCCACATCCCATTTCTGCTCACTCCTGCTTAAATGCATCTTGAACACTGTCATCGTATCTGCTTCTACCACCACCACCATTCCAACCACTAATCACATTTTTTTTTATATTACAGAAAAATATTTACCCCTTTTATAATGTTTCCACCGCCATCCCCTTAGCCTTCAATTCTCCAGAGAAATCAATTCAAGTTTGCCCAACCCCTCCTTTTAGCTCAAAGTTTCTTATTCAGCCACCTCTTCTGCAAAGCCTTCACTTTCTTCCAGAAATATGGCAACCAGACAAGCACACAACACATGTAATATGACCTAAGCAGCTGCAACACAAAACCCCGACCAAAGATTTTGCCTTCTTGATCATCATATCCACTAATGTGCCACTTTCAGGTAGCGATGGACTTGCACCCCAAGATCTTTCCGTAGGTCAATGATCTCAAAGGTCCTTTCCCCTAACACTTTAGCTCCCAAACTTCAACACTCATACTTCCTTAAGTTAAATTCAATCTGCCCTTTTTTATTTCCAACTGAACGTAAT